>NC_041753.1:55137863-55352863 GCF_004115215.2 Ornithorhynchus anatinus | reverse complement strand
TGCGGCCGTCCCTCGCACTCACCCCGCGGGAGATCTCGGAGGCCCGGGGGCTAGCTTTTGGAGACCACAAGCTCTCGCTCTCAGACCCGGCCCCCTCTGGCCCGATTTGTCGTGTCTCGGGATTGACACGGGATTATATCGTGTGAATCCCGGGTAAATGGGGGGTGGGAAGACTGGAGAGGAAGGAGTACTCGGGAGCCGAGTCCGGCTGGGTGAGTTGGCTGAATCAGCCGACCCGAACGGCCCTGCACCCAGATGTCAAGCGAAAAGGACCCGCAGAGAGGGCCAGTTGGGAAGGATTCGTGGGATGACCCAACTCAAAGGATTTGACTCTGGTAGATCCGGGCAAGAGAATTCTTTCACCCTCCCTTCGGAACGCCCATCTCAAACTCATCAATCCGGGGCCCCCAAAAGGTTAAAAATGTTAGCTTATTTTTGGACTAATGGCTATTCCTGGGCTTGGTAGAATGAACAGCACCTCCTACAGCCTTAACTAAGCCCGCTCCGAAACTCCAAAACTCGCCGGGGTGTTCGTCGGGTTAGAGATGCGGAGATGGGAAGGGACCAGGGGCTTGTTTGGAACCCATCTGCCCGCTGAGGGAAGAGGCCGTTCCCAGCCGCGGGCCAGGCCGCCTGACCCGGGAAAGTCGAGTCAACTGTTGGCTGGTCCTGCTGCCACTTTTCGCCTGTAGGGGTCGCACCGCAAGGATCGTATATTTTCTGCGTTCTTACCTCGCTCCTGACTGGGGGCCTCGGCTTTAGCTTGGCCTTTTCACCCACGAGTCTCACACGCATTCATGGGTGAATTCCACTGCTGTACAGAAGGACAGCTATACAGATGTACAATCCCTGTATTATATATGCCCGAAGCAGCATGGCGTAGTGGATGGAGCACGGGCCTGGAAGTCAGAAGGTCATGGGTTCTAGTTCCGCTCCGCCACTTGCCTGCTGTGTGATCTTGGGCAAGTCACTTAACTTCTCTGAGCCTCGGTAACCTCGTCTGTAAAATGGGGATTGAGACTGGGAACACCACGTGGGACAAAGGACCGTGTCCAACCCACGCCAGCGCCTAGTACAGTGCCTGGCACATAGTAAGCGCTTAACAAATACCATCATTATTATTATATATATGTATGTAGGTGTATATATACATATGTATAATACGTACACATACTGACAAGCCGACATAGCCCCACCTCGGCCAATCATCATTCGTCGGGAAGACGACGTCAAAAGAGAAGAGAAGCATGGTAGAAGTAGTAGTATTTATTAAGCGCTTATTAGGTGCAGAGCACTATACTAAGCGCTGGGAAGGAATACATAGGTGGGAAATGAGACACGGTTCGGGGTCGCACAGTCTAAGAAAAAGGAAGCAAGTGAGCAGGCTCAATGACTAGAGTTTTCTCCCGCTGGTCGCAATGTAAAAAAGAAAAACCCATTCGGCCAAGGAAAGGCCTCGACCCGCGCTGGCTGGCCGGCTGCCCCCCATTGAGGTATTAAAGGCATATGAACAAAGCTTACATGGCCCCAAAGGTATGATGAGGCCAGACCCGTAAGGCTCCCTGCCGCCCTAGGGTTTAAGCCCAAACTTTCACTGACAGTTGGAGATTTTTTTTTCTCCTCCCCCCGCCGCCTTTTTAACGATGAACACATGTACCCCAAGTCCTGCAGCCTGCATCCTGTGGCATCGTTACGCGGAAACGAAAATACCTTGACTGCACGGGAAATATCAGCGTTTCAATGGCAGCCGGAGGTCAAGAAGGTCACGAGTGGACCTCAGGCGTATTTCCTGGGGCTTCTTCTCTCCCAGTTACTCTTTCGAGTCGGCCTGGGTGCCACGCGATCCTGGCTGAGGGGGCGAGGCTGCTGCTGCTGCTGCTGCAGCTGCTGCTGCAAGAAAGCAGTCCTTGGCTGCGCTGCTCGAAAAACGCCCACGCGAGACCCCCAAACTCCCCGTCGCCCTGCCAGGCCCTCTCAGGACGACTTTCGGCCGCTGCTGCTGACCGCCGGTTTCTTGGCATCCCCTGCTTGGGTCTCTTTGCACCTGTCTCCTTCTTGACCCTGGCCTTTGGAAAGGGACCAAAGGATGGCCTTTTGGGCCAAGAGATCTTCTCGCTACCACATCTCGTCCCTAGGTCAGCGCCAGTGAACTGCAGTCCGCCTTTTGTTCGTTCCAATTTGACCTTGGTACCGCGTGTTAATGTCAGTGAGAAACTAGTACTTAGGGTAGGAACGAACAAGAGCAGAAGCTGGGCAGCTCCGGATTAAGAATTTCAATCGGGAAAACGCTAGTTCTGTAACTGAGATGTTCCGTTACCAAATGGCGTGCCCCTAAAAATAAGTGAGTTAGCAATACTCGAATTTAGAGAGAATTTGAGTCAGCGTCTGGTTTACCACCGTTCGTTCGTGTTATTGTTGCGCCACTGTGCTTAATGGTTTAACTGAAGTTGTTAACACGGGATTGTATCAGCTCTAACTAGCCCTGAGGCTAATAAAGGACATGTTTACATCGTTCCCTTGAATGTGGTTTGATTTACCCTTAAAGGCTGCGGTAGGCAGGTCACTTAGAGAAACAGGGTGATCTTGGGCTATGCAAGCGTCTCTCTCGTTAATAGTTCTTGTTAAGAATTTACTATGTGTCAGACACTGTACTAAACGCTGGGGTGGATTCACGACGATCAGGTTAGAAACAATCCCTGTCCCACATGGGGCTCACAGTCTTTGAATACTTTTTGCTGGACAAGGAAAAGGTTTTCCACGTATCCGAAACCTCCGCTCCTTCCTCCTCGTCCACAACGCTCACTGGAGCCCCTGCCTAAATGAACATCACTCCCACTCTGAGAAGTTTAATATTTGAACTATTTAGAATTTCTGAACAAAATAACGGGGAAGCGGTTTCATTGCCTTAATTGATTCGAATCAAATGGCCTAAATCGGCAAGAATTTTGTTGCTGCAAACAGGACCCTGCCGAAAAGCACGTTGACTTTAGTAGCATAACAGTGCTATTTACCAGAAGGCCATATTATCATTATGATGATTGTTACTCCTACTCCTCAGGCGTTAATACCTAATGATTGACTAATAATCCGGGTTTAAGTTTCCTTCTCACCTATGCCCTGTGAGCGAGGCCTGATCCGCATCGCGCCCCACTCGCTTGTTACCCTAGGAGAAACCGGGCTTATAGGGGCGACAGGGGCGAGTCCGGGAGTTGCACTGGCCCGGTAGCCTTGACTTCAGTAGGCGCTCAATACAGGATTTTTATACTACTACTAGGGCGACGACTACTGACCACTGCTATCCTACCGACCCGCGCTGTTTTTCGGCTCTGAAAAATAACAAGGAAACCTCACTGGCCGCGCGGTTCCCGGGGCGAGCATCTGGTCTCCCCGAATCCCAGCGTCGAGACTGTCGCCCCGCCGCCGCGTTTCTTCTCGGTGCGGCGGCCGCGCTCGGCCCGCGGAGGTCACCGCGTGCCGATCCCCGGCCGCCGGCCAGCGAGGCTACCCGGAGCCCGCCCAGTGAGCGGGAAGCGGCGTTCCCGATGCTCAGGGCCGGCCCCTGACCCGCCAACGGCGCGCTCGGGCATCTCCCCTCAGCACTGACTTTTCTGCTGGGCCCGTCTTGCCCCCGGGGGTACAGGACAGGGCAATTAGCTCTCTTCTCGGGAGCGCTTTGGCTTCGTCGGGAAGGAGGGCGGGAAGCGGCTCTCATTGGAAGGGGAAAGAACAAACTCCCGTATGGAGCGGGCACTTGAAGATGCTGAAACTTTCTTTCGGGCTCCTCCAATTTCTCAAGTGACCGAGGATCCATCTTCGGCAGCTCCTTCCCTACTCTTCCTCCCTCCTCCCTCCCCATTGTTTTTTAGACTCAGGGGAGACTTGTATGTTTCCCAGAAGCGACCGTCGTCTGTCTAGCTGTATTTCCTCTGGGAAAGAGGAAGAGGAGGGGGGAGGGCCCGCTTGGGAAAAGCTAAAGAGTCAAATCAATGTCTCGCTCGACTTTGCCAGTCCCCGACCTGGCAATGATGAGTCTTCGCTCCTGCCCACCTCGGCAGAAGGCTTCAATTCGCTCTCTGGGGACTCTCCCCGCGCCTGGCTAGCTCGAGCCCGGGGGTCTCTTCCCACTTTAACCGTAAAGCCAAACCAAAGAAGAAAAGCAAAGAGAATAGCTACAGTGGGAGCATCCAAGCCAGAAGCAGCACATTTGTCACGGTGGCTGCTGCAACTGTCCATCACTATTATATCACTCACGATCGATTGAATGTGTTTTAGCAGTTTGTCTGGTTTAGGGTGGAGTTGAGGGGGAATGGGTGAGTTGCGCTCATATTTACCCCCGTGGGTCTGGAGGTCGCGCGGTGTCGCATATGGTGAAATCCCAGAACGGAACTGACTCTTGCAAGGAGATTGAACACCACAGGTGAAGGGTTAGTTCTCCGCACCCGACTCTGGGTGGCAGATACTGAATGGACGGGAAAATGCACTTCCATTTATTTCAGTGACCTCCAAGAAGAGGGACGGTTTCTGGCCTGGGACTCTACTCCGTTTTAGTGCCGCTACCAGAGATGAACCTCGTTCTTCCCGAAGGCACCCTGACTTGCCGCGTTGCTAGCCCCAAAAGGTTCTGCGATGAAAGATCACCGCCAAGACGCCCCAACTTTCGAGAAGGACAGCTACGGTCTAAATAGCAGAGCATCGCCCGTTTGTCTAGCGTCTCGGCCTCTGGGGATCGCGAGGCGGTGCGGGGGAATGCAAATTGTCACCT
This sequence comes from Ornithorhynchus anatinus, assembly GCF_004115215.2. Classification (NCBI taxonomy): domain Eukaryota; kingdom Metazoa; phylum Chordata; class Mammalia; order Monotremata; family Ornithorhynchidae; genus Ornithorhynchus; species Ornithorhynchus anatinus. Next base: position 55,348,101 of record NC_041753.1, on the reverse strand, counting down.
TCCCTTCTAAAAAAAAATACCTCTGAATGGTGGGCAGCCACTGACCTTTATTAATTCTATTCAGATATCCGGCGCGTCCCTAGCTGTTAACTGCGCGGCGCTGGTTCATTACTGGTCCGATCCCGCCAGGCTCCGAGCGCTTAATGTCGCTAATTTCAGTGCCGCGAGCTCGCGATGTGGCCGGGTAGCCCATTCCGGTTGATATGTGCTTCTATCTTGAAGTAATTATGTGAAAACGAGGACATTTAATGCCACTTAAAGTAGCTGACTGTTTGACCAATCAAAGCCCCACTGCCTGACCCTGCATCTTTTCTCAGAGAATCACCGGACGTTTAAGCCGCTGTAATAAGGGAGAAAAAATGATTTCTAACCTTTGCACAAGGGTGCGATTGGTTCATGGTTGCATTCGGTCTCAAAATGACTGCTTCTATAGTAACAATAACGTTTCCTTTACACCATAAAAAGGGAAAGAAAAGACGTGAACCCAGTCGCGGGGCTCCGGGGTTATACGATAGGAGGCGGTGTGAACTGGGCAAAACCAGAAACTTTTCTCATGAGGGTATTCACTGAGATCAATCCAAATCATGTCCGAATATCTCTGTGAGGAATTTTTGCTTCTTCTTCTTTCCTTCGTTCCTTCCCTCCCCCTTTTTTTAACAGCCCGTTGTGAAAGAAGATTACTCTGATTCAGGGGAAGAAAAGCATTTCAAGATTTTTTTTTTAACATATTCCACTATTAATCCCCATCACACTGGAATCCTGCTCAGATAATCGCGGTTAAAGCAAAATGATAACGGGAGCCGTGAGTTGATTCAGTCTAATGAAGTTACATTTTCGCCCTTTCAGCTCCCCTCTCCCCCCTCCCTTTCTTATTTCTTTGATGATTTTTCCCATAAGTGTATAAGCTTCTTGGACTTAGTGGAACCAGGCACTTTCCCCCCTAAACGTTATTTGGACCATATGCTTTCCACATTCATTCGCTCTCGGTCTATTCTTTTGGGCACTAACTGCTAACACGTTATAGTCACCTTGAAATTTCCTCTGCTATTTTCCAATTAAAAGCTTAATAGCCCTGGAAACGGAGTTCATGTGGTGAAGTTTACCATAGCCCCTTGTTCTGAAAGGCTTTCTGCTGGGATCCCATTATGTGCTTGAATAAACCCTTTCTGCAAACAGAAATGGGACTCGGGGTTGTCAGGTGTTGGGTTACAATAGACTTTCAGGCAGGGGACATTTTACTAACATAAATACAAACCTGTCCCTATAGGGAGATGTTGTCAAATACTGGGGTATGGAAAACCTTCCCATCAAATATGAGAAAAGGGTTACTGCACTATATCAAATGAGTATTTAAATCTCAGCCCCCGAGTGAAGCTGGGGCCCCCGGACCGAACAAATCCTGAGCATTGTAGTAGTGGTGGAGGAGGGATAACTGGAGAGATGATACGTGATCCAGGGGATAAGGGCTCCGCCGCCTTTTGAAATCCGCCTCGGACCTGGCGGGCAGTTTGAGAAAAATGCCCCCAAACTGCTGGGCTCTCAGACAGTTCCCCATCGATGGTCCGGTAGAAATGGCGAGCTGGTGTATTGTGCTAACGACGACCCTGAATAGAACCGATTCCCCCGGAGCCCACGGCGGCCCGGGAATCCTATTCCAAAGCTCCCAGTGTTTCATTTATCCTCCTTAATTCGTTCATCACGTGGAGCAGGGCTGTGCCAGCTCCCGGGCTCGGCTTCTGCAAAGACACAGGCCGCCAGCGCGCTGGACTGGATTCTTTTCCTTTCCAGCTATATTGCATGGGCAAACAGTGTTGGGATTTGGCCTCTGCCTGCCTGCTCTTATTTCTTTTTATTTTCTCCCTTGTGTTTGTTTTTCTTTCTTTTTGGGGGGGTGAGGATGGGGGTGGCGAGGTGCGGGAGGGGTGAGGGGATTTGGTGGGTAGAAACGTTTGCAGTGACGTTATGTGCATGTCAATGCGAGACAGAGGGCCTGCAGCAGCCGGGTCCCGGGCTGGGGAAGCCTCCAGCTGCAGAAACAAAAGCCGCAAAGTGAAGCGACGGAACCGACGATTCAAACCCCAAAGAGTTGGGATGCCGGGCCTCGCTCCGTCAGGGAAATGGGCCGCAACACCCTGCCCCCCATCCCCATCTCCCGCCGGGTTTCAGTCGTCGGACGGGAGCAGAGGGAATTGGATCCGTATCCCTTCGTCCTCGAGTCCTGCTTGGGGCTGCCAGGGAACCCCCGTCCCAGAACACTGAGGGCTTGGAAACCGCTATCAATGAAATGTTTCAGAAGGTGAAAGCGAGACGTTACAAACTTCAATTTCGCCTCCATAATCAGCACATCCCTCCCCTCCTCCTCCACCCTTCGAACAGGAACTCTTTTTCCGTGCATTTAGGGAGGTTGATAGACGTAAGACATTGGCCTCTTTTCGAGTTGGAAAAAAGTCTTTTCCAAGAAGTGGAACCAGGAGTTCCACTCTCCAGAACATCGGGCTGTTTGCCTGAGCATTTACAGTAGTCACAATATCAACAATTATAATATTTTGTTAAGTGCTTACTAATGTGCCAATCTCTGTGCTAAACACTGGGGAAGACTCAAGGTCATTAGATCGGACGAAAGCTTCACGTGTTGCACGTTCACTATCAGGATAACACAACGAATTGCCACCTGTCACGAGAAGTATAACATTAGACATTTTCCGGGAGAGGAAACGGCCGGTTGTCACTGAAACGTTTATGCCCTCAGCCGGTAGGGAAGCATCGGCAATACGTTTGCCCCGTCCAAAACCCGAGCGCCCACCCTGGCCCAGTAGAGTCTAGTACTACGTTTCTAAGCCTCCATTCCTGGCTGTCTTGCAGATAAAAGTAGTGGCTGATAGTGAACGGACACTACCTTTTTTAATGCGGTTACCGTGGCTGGCCATATTAGACCAAACAAGAGGAATGGGAACGAGGTGCGGGAGGCGGAGGGAGTCAGGTAGGAATGAGAGAATGAGGCCTTGCAGTTTCCATCTGGAACTGAAAAAGTGGTCTGGGTCTCCGCAATACCTTGCCTTTGCGTTTTGTAGTCATTTTGACCAGGCTCCTCCAAAAGCCGAATTCGGAGAAGGCGCGAAGAGCCCCGAGCCGTAACTAATGTCGAGTAGGCTGATGTTGGGGTGAAATGAAATGAGATCTCTCTTTGGCTGTTGAATAGCTCCTAGGGGGAAGAAAGCTAAGCCCGGCTGCTCGTGTCTCCCGGTCTCTGAAATTTAGATTAGCGCAGTTCCTCGACTGGCTCAATGAGAGTTGTTTCCTGGCCGTTTTTTTTTTTTTTAATTGAAGAAACTTTGGGTGGGAAAGGAAAAAGGTGTTTTTGTGTGTGTGTGGGGGGGGGGGGGGATGGATAGGGCTACTGGTTACTTTCCCCTTTGAAGCGCCCTGGGTTAGGTGTGCCGCAAATGGGTTTCTTTTAGCTGGTCTCTTAGAGGGTCGGGTTCCGGGGAGATTGCGTTTCCTTCGTTGGCGTAAAAGGGAAATACCGTTCTGTGCTTGCAAAAGTAGGTCGACATCTAGATTAATGAAAAACCTATGCCATCTCCGCCACCTTCAATAAATTAAGTACTATTCTCTGTTCCCCGTGAGGCCCAGCGCCCCTCCCACTCTTAGCCTCTTCTTCAAACGCTCCAAACCCCAAGTTCAGAAAAACCTCTCTTTTCCTGGCGGCCTCGGGGAATCACCATCCGAGTACTCGCTTTGCTACTGGAGGAAGGTTTCTTCAGCGAAGGCTGTGAGCAGTAGCTCCGCCACATCTGTCCCGTCCGTGGGGAAGGGAGAGGAGGAGGCGACGACAAGAAGAGGCACCTCTCTCAGTCTCTTCACACCCATCACACACACACACACACACATATTCACAGACGCGCTTGCTCACGCTCTTTCCTAGCTCCACACTTTCTTTTTTGTAGCCTTGCGCTACAACTGTTCGGGTGATGGCGGGAGGGGGCAGGTAGCTAGGAGGGAGCGCCCCCAAGAGTGCTGCCGGAGTGCAGGTGGCAAGGAAGGTGAAGTGCAGGGAGCGGAGGGAACGGGAGGGAAAAAAGGAGTGTGTGTGTATGGGGGGGGGGGGAGTGAGGATCGGGTGTGAAGGGAGAGTCGAAGAAAGATGGGAGGGAGAGGGGGATCGGGAGGGGCGGAGGAAAGAGGGGGGTGGGAGACGGGGGAGGTGCCCCGTTCGGGGGAGCATGCAAAGAAGCTGCGGTTCAGCTCCAGACGTAAGCGAGAGCTCCCGCTGGCTCCCAGCAGCCGCGGCTCCGCCCCCGGATAGTAGGGACGCTCCGGCGGGGCAGCCGCCGCCCCCTGCAGCCGCCAGCAGGAGGAGAGCCGCGGGGCGGGCCCAGCGTGCGGGTCGTGCGGAGCGGACGGAGCGGCGGCGGCAGTTTTCACCGGAGGACACCCAGGGGACAGCAGAGCCAGGGGTTCGGCAACGCTGACGGCTTCACCCGCCGCCCGCCCAGGGCCTAGCTCAGTGAGATTCTCGTGCTCTCTGAGCCCGGGAGCCTCCGAAGCAGCTCCGATAAATCTCCTCCCCATTCCAGCGAGCGCCTTCCCTGCCGTCCTCCGGCTCTCCCGGGACCGATCCCACCCCCCGCTCCTGCCTGCCTGTCTGCCGTCTGCCTGCCTGTCTGCCGTCTGCCTGCCTGCCCTCCCGCCCGGCCGCCCTTCCGGGAGTGTGGGGCCATGAACGGCTACGGCTCCCCGTACCTGTACATGGGCGGCCCGGTGTCCCAGCCGCCCCGGGCGCCCCTGCAGCGCACGCCCAAATGCGCCCGCTGCCGCAACCATGGCGTGCTGTCGTGGCTCAAGGGCCACAAGCGCTACTGCCGCTTCAAGGACTGCACCTGCGAGAAGTGCATCCTCATCATCGAGCGCCAGCGGGTGATGGCCGCGCAGGTGGCGCTCCGCCGGCAGCAGGCCAACGAGAGCCTGGAAAGCCTCATCCCGGACTCGCTACGGGCCCTGCCGGGACCCCCGCCCCAGCCTTCGGGGGACAGCGGCGCCGCGCCGCCGCCGCCGCCGCCGCCGCCGCCGCCGCCGCCGCCTCCGCGGCCCGCGGAGCTGGCCGCCGCCGCCGCCGCCGCCGCCCTGCGCTGGGCCTCCGAGCAGCAGCCCCCCAAGCCGGGTAAGAAATCGGGGCGCACGGCGCGGGGGGATGGGTTCGGATCTCCGGAGGCACTTCGGGAACCTCTTCCGGGCCAGCTGGGGAGCCTCGCCTGGCGTTCCGACGGGGCAAAGAGTAGAAGTGGCTTCGCGGGCCACCCTCGCCCCATCACGCTCACCCCAACTCGCCCACAACCACACGCAGCCCTGTTGGGCGCTTCCTCGTATCCTGCCCGGAGCCCGGGGCTTCCAACCTCCCCGTTACTGGGGTCTGGGCGAGGTGAGGACTGGGGGAGATGGTCTTGCCCCCCCTTCTTGCCCCCTCCTCTCGCACCCGGCCCTCCCCCAACCCCAAGCCCCCGTTTTATGTGTGCTGTAACTTCTCTAAGATTAAACCCCTCCCCAAGCCCGAACAAATATTTAGGGTTTCGTTACTGCTTTCTTGAAGAAGGGGAGAGAGAAGGGGGGTGGGGGTGGGGGATGAGAGGGAGAGAGAGAACCAGCCAGAGAAAGACGCGTGCTGACGGACATGCAGCCTAGCGACCCGCCGCTTTAAAAGGGGATTCGGATTGGGTTGTAAAATTGGCCAAGAGGCAAACCAAGATTCGAGATTCGGAGAAATCGAAGCCGAGATTCAAGACTCTGAGTGAAGAGGGGAGGGTGAGGAAGGGGATTCCAGAGGGAGGACTACAACCCGGGACTATGGGCCCAACCGGGTTACCCTTGGGATTGAGCTTGTAGTGTTACCGGGATGCGTTCAGGAATCTCTGGGAGAGGGTGGGACTTTCAGGAGCGATCCCTGGGGATGGTGTTAAAGTCTGAAAGAGAGCCCGTGGGCCACAGGCTCAAACTTTGCGTTTGCTCTTTCCTGTTGTGAAAGTTGGGGTGTGCGTGTGTATGTATGAAGGAAGAGGCGGGCAAAAATTGGAGGAGGAAGGGTTTGGTTCCTCTGGGGTCTCCAGCTGCACAAATTTGGTTATCTCTTGACAGGGCCCTCAAAATCCGCCAAAAGGGAAGTGAGCAAACGCGATTTAGTTTGTTCACACCCGCGGCGTCGACGACCTTGAAACCTCTCGCATACGCTCGATTCTTGGTCGGGGGTTGCCAAGTAGGGGCAGGAGAAATGGAGAAGATAAGCGATAGAACCCTACCCCTTTTTCTCCCTTCTTTCCCTCCCTGTTTGTGGGGTCGGATTAGAACCCCCCACTTCTGTGCTCTTGGATCCCTCTCCACCCAGGCTTTCTCCCCCTCTGGGGTCCTGTGCGCTTTGGAGTATCCCGCGCAGAGAGAGGAAGAAGGAGAGAAGGGGGAGGGGGGTGTCGAGACAGGGAGAGAAAGAACCTGCTCTTCTTAAACTCTTCTTTTCCCCTTCTCATCCTGAGTTGTTGTTAGTGTGTTTGGGGTGTGTGTGTGTGTGTGTGTGTGTCCCCGTCCCCTGGAGGGGTGGTGTATTGAATACTTCTGAGTGAACCTATGGGCAGCGGGTGAGCAGGCTGAGGTGCTGATGGAAATAAGCTGGAGCCCGGGCAGGGTTTTCAAGAGTTTTTAAGCCCAGGGAGAGCGCCCGGTTCCCCACTGTCCATCACCACCTGGCCGGCAGGGTTTTCCTTCCTCCCCGGGCGATCAGTAGTGTCCGACTGCAAAGCGGGGCGCCTGGGGCAGCTGAGCCGATTAAATCGACAGTTGCTCCAAGGCGTCTGAATGGAGAAACGGGTTCAAGGATTTTAGGTTGCATGGTGGAAGTGCTCAAAACAAGGCTTCGGGGGAGTTTGGTGCGTTTAAATCCCAGCGAGAATATTAGCCTTTTAGGAAGAGTAGGACTCCGAGGACGGACTGACTGCCTGCTTGCCTATCGGTCTGTCCGTCCGTCCGTTCGATCGTTCGTTCCGGGGCAGGCTTTTCCCCATATATTTTTTAAAAAGTGGCAGGACTTGAGGTGTCCGCGCCCAGAGATGGGTCTTGGCTTGGGTTTCCCAGGGCCTGGGCCCGACAGCCCCGGACCCAGGCCAACCCTCCTCCAGGGCACAGGGCAAAGGAAGAACGGTATGTATGTGTGGGGGCAGGGTCTTCACACTTTCGGGGCAGGGAATTTCCGGAAAGATCGGTCGGTTCCCAGACTCCACGGACACTGAGAAGAGAGGCCTCACAGCTTTGGGGCCCCGCAGATTTCCCGGACGACGGGACGCCCAGTTCTTTAAGGTTCCAACCCTGGCGGGAAAGAAAGAAAAGCGCTACCAGAAACAGCGGCAGCACATCCATGTTTTGCAGTTTAGCTGGGTTACAGCTAAGGACTGCAACTACCGAAGCTAGGAGTGACGCCAAGGACATTGCATTGCTTTGCGGTGTGGAGAGAGGAGTGGGAGAATGGGGAGCCGTGGGACGAGGGAGACATAGAAAGCGAGAGACTTTATCAAGAACAGAACAGCGGACAGAGTTGGGCACATGTGTCCTTTTTCTCCAGCCTCCACTGTCGATTCAGGGATAGATTAGGGTTTAAATTATTTAAAGAATTACCGAAAACGAGATACAGATAGGTAGATAAATCTGGAAAAAAGTCTATATATAACTATAGCATACAAGTGTGCTCTTTAACATATCATGCATGCTATTTACTGTACATATTATCATCCATTTATATCGTGTCAGTTTGACTCGGTTTATTTTTCTTTCGAATTCTAGAAGTCAAAAACTCGGCCGTCCTTTTTTAAGGGTAAATCGTCTTTAGAAAGCATTCCTATGGTTGTGTGTGTGTGGATGGGAGAGGAGGGAGCGAGGAACATTTTTTTCTGAACAAAAATGCCAGAGTAAAAGCACCTGACGCATCTCCCTCGCCCCAAGATCAGGGAAAGAGGTACGGCTGCTGAAGCGGTGTATTTACAGGGAGGTCACCCCGAGATATTAAAATCTTTGTGTTCAATCGGCGCAGCTCCTCGAGGCTAAAATCAATCTGTGGAGCCAGCAGAAGCTTATTCTCTTCGTCGCTGCTCCAAGATCAATGGAAGAAACGGGTGTGCATTTACCACCCCTTCGCTATCAGTATTAGAATACAAACCTTCCCCTTTCTTTTCTTCCCGACCTTATTTCCGGTTAGGAAAATCATATTCTTTTTTTATTGTTGCGTTTTTAGTATATCTTTCTCTTTGATATTGTTTCTCTTTTAGAACTGAATTATTCAGGAAGACACTGAGTCCAAGAGCTGATGCGAATCTCTAGATAAAGTTGACAATATGTTTCCCCCAAGAACCTCCCCTCAAAACCCCCCCAAAACGAAAGTCTTATCCAGAACACCAAAACACTTCTCCCCGAAAATCTTGGAAATCTTTCTAGTAGGTAAAATGTCTGTATCAACAGGCCGGACTAGCCGAGCCAGCCCTTCAAGAACCGGTGGCGAGCCGGGCCGCCCTGGGAGGGATAAGGGTCACGGCCAAGGTGAAAGGCTGAGGCTCCACATTCCTCGGACCTCATCGTCTCGTCCGAGTCCGCCGCCCTGCCCCGTCCCGCCCCACTAGCCCCGACAGGGGCAAAGGGCCGGAGAGAAAGTATTTTGACTTTCTCTCCCACTCTTCTCTTTCTCCTCTTCGGGGCAAGCCAGAAACCCAGTATAAGGAACAATTCGATCTATTTCGTTCCGTCCAATGGAGGTGAAAGGAAAAGTGGGAAAGAGGCTGGGGAAGTGGGCACCGAGAGGTTCTGGGAATGAGGTACTTTTTAAATTTAATTAGAGGAGAAAGGTAGGTAAACACAGAGAGCCACCGAGATGCAGGAACAGGCAGAGAGAAAGAGAGGGAGAGGAGGAAAATTACAGAATTTCTTTCATGCAAGTCCGTGATCCCTCCCCGCCACCCCCATCCCTCAACGCACCCGGCTTCCTTTTCCTCCTGGAACGGGCCCAGGGCGGGACGGACATCCCGGCCGGAGAGAACGAACTTTTAAATAATTCGATCCACCTTTCAACTCCATCTCTGTAAAGCTATCGTCTACTTCCAAGTGAATCCCGGGAACGAGAGCGGGAGGAAAGGCGGGGACGAGATGCGGGGGCCTCCGCATACTCACATACAAACCTTTGTTTTTCCAGGGTCCCTGCGGGCCCGTCTTCCCACGCTCCGGGAGCTGCTCCAGGCAAACCCCCATACCTTCCCACTCCCACTCTCCCCAAGAGCTTTGTCCCCCGAGGGAGAGGAGACTGGAAGTCGGGGCCCAGGGAAGGGAGAGGCGATCGGCAGCGGGTCTGCAGTTTTCCTGCGCAGTCAGGTCGGGGTTGCGTTTTTTTACGTCTGTCTGTCTATCTGACTGCCTGTTCTGCTTTGCCCGGGGCCGGACTTCCTTGAGAGGGATGGAAGGGCCGGCCCCAGGAGCTAGGGGTTCAGTCGTGCCAGAGTCCCTTTATAGCGCCCGCTTCGACTCTGCCTCAAGCAGCAGGATGCTTTCGACAGCGGCACCCCCATGGGCCCTCCGTTGCTTCTACTCTGTGAGGGTGTCTCCCGACCCGCCTCCCACTCGACCTGCAGGGAGCGGGGAGTCTGTGCCCCCGGGACTCATCATGATGAGGATGATGGTATCTGCTAAGGGCTTACTATGTGCCGGGCACTGTACACAGTCTCTGTCCCACGTGGGGTTCACAGTCTCAACCCCCACTTTACAGAGGTGACTGAGGCCCAAAGAAGTGAAGTGACTCGCCCGAGGTCACACAGCAGACAAGTGGCAGAGCCGGGATTAAAACCGCTGACCTTCTGACTCCCAGGCCCGTGCTCTATCCACTACGCCATGTTGCTGCTGCTCCCCACAAATACGTCCTCCCCGTCACCCCTCTCCTCACCGCCTGGGCTACTTGCTTGCCTCCTCCTTTGCTCTGACGATCTTTCCTCGCCCCTTGCTCCTAGCCCTCCAGCCTCGCTCTGCAACCTTGTGAGCCCCGCCCCCCTTCTCCCCCTCCCCAAACCCGCAGATCCTTGGGGGGCTGAGAAGAAAGTCTTGGGAAGCTGGGGGGCCAAGGGGGTTCGTGTCACCCTACCGGTCTGAGGGCTGGTGGGAGGAAAGGAAGAGATTGCGTCGTACAAACTCTGGTTCCGCGCTCCCGTGCCGGAAAGAGAAACAGAAATCGACTCCCTCCTCTGCGGGTTATAAATCTGGCGGATAGCGGTGCTATTGACTCGCACACCCAACTTTTCTTTTCCCTGATAGATGAACTCCCCGGTTTAAAAGATTACAGTAATCACAGGAGGACAGTGTAAATCGAATCTGATAGCAATAACTTTCGGGGAAGGTCAGGCTCAAGTGAAATGTTACCAAGCAACAGGCATTTTGTTTGCAAAATACAATCAAAGAGCATTGATGAGAAATTCTTCCCTGCCAGCCAGTCAGCATTTTCCGCTAACAGCTTTATAGGGGGAAAAGGAGTAAATCTTCATAAATCAAATTCCCCCGAGGACTTGCAGCCCCTTTCTGGAAATGTTGCACTTCTTCATGGACAGGGAGGAGGCGGTGGCCCTAGCAGACATTCATCTTCCTCCTTCTCTTCCTGCCTTACCTGTTGCAGCTCTCCAGCCTCAAACTGCTCTGCCCTTTGCCTTGCTTGACGCGTTCAGTCTAACCCGATTCTGTTCCCAGATCAAGGGTTGTCTCTCATCCCCGGAGTTATTTCTGGAGATGTTAACGATGGCCATAATCATGACATCATTATAGTTATTATCATATATGGTATACCCTATATTATAGTAATTATAGTAAGAAAATAGTTATTCCTTCAATAGTACCAAGAATCAGGCAATCTAGCAAGGCAGTTTTCTTCCCAAAAGAACCCAAAGAACGCAAAGACACCTCACAAATTACTTCCGTGAGAGATCCATCTCTACAATAATACGCAGCCACCTTCCCCAAGTCCCTGCTTCTTTAAAAATAAAAACACAAACTAAGTAAACTAAAAGGACAACCCATTAGCTGAACAAACAAGAGGCTACAGGAGTGGAGGAGATGGTCCTGAAGTAGGAAAAGAGTCCTCATCTCTTAAAAAAGGATATCATTCATATGACTCCTGCTCATTGAAAACCTATTTCCCTGTCTGACTGAAGGATGGAAGAATGCTTAACACTCTGATTCACAGTTCTGGCACAGAGAGACCCCACTGCTATGTATCTGGGGTCCGAGGTAAATCTCTAAGTCATATTTCGCTCAGGTGTAACACTTTCTGTGAGTTTACCAGAATAAGATTGTTAGGAACATTGATTTTCTTCTACAATTCCTGACTAATACTGATGTACAATGGGCATCCACTCTTCCCCATTTCTAAGATCAAATCGAAAAGGATTATTTCCTAAGTAATAAGATCGATTTATTAATTTACCTTAAATTTTTCTGAATTCGGTTTTGTGCTTTAACATTTTTGGCCTCCAACCGAAAATGTAACAAGAGCAGGTCTGTGTTTGGAATTTAACCCAAGACATTTCTTCGAAAGGCCCTCCCGAATCACTGGGAATTTTGTGTGGTTATGAAATCCTATGTGAATGGGCTGCTGTTAAGAAGTGTTTTTATAAAGCCCAAATAAACAGATTCTGCAATCTCCATTTCTGAATGCTTTGACATGGTGGCGAAGAGAAAAATGGAAATGTTTGAGTAAGGAAAAATTCCTGTATATGCATGCCTGTTTGATTATTTTTCATTTGGCACTTAAAAGGCCCCGGACTTCTGTTTATTTGGGGATAGGAATGAGCAAAGTGACTCTAAGCACCACTGCATTTAAAATAGGAGTTTCTCCATTCAGCTGTCTCTCTCTGAAATATTTAGCTCCAGATATGCTCCAGGCTTGTCAGAAATGGTTGAAATGAGTAAGACTGCGGTTTTGATGTGGAACAACCTTAAGCACTGACAACTCTGGAGCAAGTCTGAGCTTTGCATACTAAAATCTTGTTACTTGGGTCAACTTTTTGGGTGGATGATTTTCTGTGCGTTCTTAGTCAAATGTCTGTGGGTTTTGGAGGCTAAATTGCCTCATATCTTTTAAAATGTGGGTAAACAGGGCATATAAACCATTCTTCTCAGTACAACTTCAATTGTTAGGACTGTTTCCTTGAGAACCTTGCAGCTACAGAGGACTGAGGACTGAGTCCAGACATGGTGATCAATAGAGGTCCCAAAATCTGGTTGACCACTATGAGTAGTTTAGGAATCAAGGCTGATGACTGTGGGAAGCAGATGAAGAGTAGGTTTTTTTTTTTTCTTTCTTCTCCTTTTTGCCCAGCTCCCTTTTAGTAAGAATGCTGTTCTGGACATTTTATTTATTAATGATTTTGATACTGTCTTTCAGCAATTCTTATCTACTAACAGACCAAATGGAATCTAATGATTTATAAATCTAGAATTATTTTTCAAAATGTTATGAAAAATATTTCAGGACAAACTAGGAGGTGTCTTTTAATGGTGCAATTTCTTTGCATTTTTTGATGAAATTCAGGAAAATCTAAGGCAAATTAAGAGTATCAATTTCACTGCCCAGAAAAATTCCTTTACTCCTTTTTTTTTCTTAAATTGAGATGAGTGAATGCACTAAGCTTACATGTAAATTGTTTGTAAAATTAAAAAAAATCACACTGGCAGAGGGCACAGTAATACAATAGCAAATATATGGTGAAATTATGTCTCACTTTAATACCAAGATATCAGAAATGTGTGCTTCAGAGAGCTATTTTGGGGATTATTCATTCATTCATTCATTCATTCATTCAGTAGTATTTATTGAGCGCTTACTATGTGCAGAGCACTGTACTAAGCACTTGGAATGTACAATTCGCAACAGACAGAGACAATCCCTGCCCAGTGACGAGCTCACATAAAGTGGCCCAGATTGCCTATGCACTGCAACCCCTCGGATTTAAGTGGCAGGATCGTTAGGAGCCTTAGCATCCCTGGGAACATTAGGTTTGCCTCTTCAGTGCCACCTTCTAGATCCCAGCTCAATCCCTGTAATTGTGATAGTAGTACTAGTCCTTTCCAAGGAGCCGTGGAGCTCACTTTGGGGAGGCAATGAATATTTACTCAGTTACCGTGAGTACACCACCAGAATACTTTCAGGCTGCTGATGGTGTGGTCCAGTTTATATTCAATTGTAGCAATGTGGTGCTTTGGTGGGACATAATATTTGCAACTGTTGAGGTTAACCATGTTTTCAAACTGGGAAGATATGTTGCAGGGTGTCCTAGGAGTCACAGAAAATTGCAACCAGGTGTCAATCCCCTTCTCATTTGCCCTCACTTTCAGAACCAGCTTCTTTTGGGTGCTGAGGCTTTCTATGCTCTTTGCCAAAGTGTGATTTCTGTCCTTACTGACTGTCTCAATGCTTCCGTTTTAGTGGAATTGAGCTTGCACAAGGAAGGAAAATATAATTGCTTCAAGTGGACACCTACTCTGAAGGTCTTGAAGTTTTCAGAAATAGCTCAATTTAAAGTTTTCTCAGCACTGTGTTCCCTGCCTCTCCAGCCCAGGGTAGTTTCTTTGCTTGATTTGAAAAGAGAATAAGAAGGAATGCTAAGTTAAAATAAATAGGAAAATTGTTTTCTAAGCATATAATCATGTTTCTGAACATTTATTGCACTGATACTTGAGGGCTCTTTGGAGGTATACCATTTAAAAAATTTCTCCAAGCTCCACTGAGCAGGGCCCAAGTTAATTAAAAAAAAATGTATGCATACACTCAGATACACACACACACACACACACACACACACACACACACACTCCATTGCATTTTAAAGCTCGAACAGCTGTTCAAAACATGATGATTTACATGTTGCAGCACCTTCTTTTCTCTTCTGGAAAAAAAGTCATTACCCTCCAACTTAATGCATTAAGGAGGATTCACAAAATGATTAGGATAACAAACTGGAACCCCCTCACCATTCAAAAGTCAAAAGAAGCAAAAGTCAAGTTTCATTAAGTAACGCATAAGCATATGCCAACCAAAGCCAATAGTAGCCTCTGAAAAGCTGCTTTATATACATAATCAACAAGTGAACTCTGGTATGAAAAGTCCTTTACCTTCATGAATAAGGTAAAATAAATGCAATTCCTGAAATGCAGATCGAGATGGATATCAGTGTCAAATTTGTAACTAAGAGATGCATTGTGGAATAGAGGTAGCTATTGAAATGTCTGTGTGCATGTGTGTGTGCGCGTTTGTGTGAATTTGTGTATTTAGGAGACTTTATATTTTCGGTGTGTGCTGCTTATGAATGGCTCCTTGTTGAGTTTAACAACGTGGAGCAACCAACGTAAAGCACACACAGACGACTATAGCTTCTCCATTGATTACTGGCCACGAAAACTTACACAACAGCATACTGTATAGGAAGTCTTCGACTTACGACTGTCCGAGTTACGACGAACGGCACTTCCGACATCTCTGAATTTACACCCTCTTTCAGGTTTACGACATCGGATCCGACTTTACGACACCAGGCTCATAAGGTAAGTATTACATAACCCCCACCCCATCCTTCCTCGCGGAGTCCTTGTCCCTCCCACCTCCTCCCTCTGCTCAATGTCACGCCTGCTGTCACAGCTGGCCCCCTCTGTGACCCCGGCCCCCACCTTCTGGGACCAGAAAGTCGGGGGCTGGGACTGGATGGGGTGGGAAGAGTGAGGGAGCCAGTGGCAGAGCTGCTTCTCCCCCTCCTTCTCTTCCCACCGCCACTGATGGTGACAGCAGTGACCACAGTCACTGCAGAAGTTGCCCCCCCCCCCATTTCCCTTCCCCCTTTATGCCTCCGCCTTCCTTGAGAAGAATAGGAGCAGCAGCAGCAGCTTCTGCTGAGATTCTCCTCGTCCTCCCCCAGTCTCTCCCCACCCCCTCCCACTGGCCCCTGTGTGGCCTGTCCTTGTCTGATCCCTGCTCCTTGGCTCCTTGGCCATGGAGGAGGCCAGCAACAGTAGCGGAGGGGTAATCTGAGTGGCCGTCAGCTCTGCTAGGTCACTGCCTTGGGAAACCACTCTGGCCCAGGAAGGGGCTCCCAAGTGCCGGAGATTGGGGAGAATCAGGCAATAGCCACCGCCCACCGTCTTTCTCTTGTCCATCTCCACTCAACTGTCTCCCGGCGGGAACCTCTGACCCAGCCTGGAACTGCTTGTTGGAGCGATGCTACAGTCTTTTGCCCCCAGCAAGCTCCAGCTGGTGGCAGCCCCCTCACCCCAACCCTTTCTCTCTCCTCGTACCCCTCTGGCCAGGGACCAAAGAAAACTCAGCATCGCTGGACAGGAGTTTCACCCCTTTTACCTGCCTGCTGGTGTGATTGCCTTTAGCCGGATAGGCAGACTCTGAGAAATTGGATGGTTTTCAGCAGCTACAACAGAGGGGTCATCAACCAGGAATTTCTGGTCACTTCTCTAAATGACATGTCTGTTTAACATTTGTCTATGCTTTTTAGGTCATTTAAAGGTAGTGGTATTGCACATTTTATGGTACAGTATTGTACTCTATATTTTTTGTACCCTATTTTTTAACTCTTTATGTGATTTTTATGTCAGTATGATTGCTATTTATAATATAAATTCATTTATATCTTTCCAATGGTTTTCAATGTTTTCATCAATTATATCTAGGAAAATTTTGTTTGGTATCAGGATAACATTCATTTAGGGTCTTTTAATTGAATATTTTAAAAATAAAATGAAATGGGGTAATATTAAAAGGGGGAATATTCTGTGTGCTAACTCAAATACATCTGAACATATATTGTGCTTAATCTATTTCTTTGTGGCTCTCTGGTAAGTAATGTGCTCTTATAATGCGAAAGATTGCCTGGGGACAGATTCGTGGCTGTAAGCAAACCAGGCACCTCGTAATCTTTTCTAATAGTCAAGCGCTTAGTACAGTGCTTTGCACACAGTAAGCGCTCAATAAATATGATTGAATGAATGAGTGAACAATAGCCAGCTTCATGCTGTAATGCACCCCTTTTGGAAATAGTTTACAAAAAAAATCCCAAAACCTTCAGTGCATGCTATTTCTCTCTTGGTTATCATTTTCAATCAATCAATGGTATTTGTTGAGCACTTACTGTGTGCAGAGCACTGTAGTAAGTACTTGGGAGAGTACAATACCATGAAATTGGTAAACACGATCCCTGCCCACAAGGTGCTTAGAGTCTACAGGGAGAGACAGACATTAAAATGAATTACAGATAGGGGAAATAGTAGAATATAAGGCTATGTACATAAATGCTCTGGGGTTGGGGTGAGTATCAAGTGCTTAGGGGTACAGACCTGATTGCATAAGTGACACGGAGAGGAGGGAGAGTAGGAGAAATGAGAGCTTAGCCAGGGAAGGCTTGTTTATCAAATGGCTTGTGAAATGCCATCAATAACAGGGCAGTCCCTCAAGTTGGAAATGATTGAGGTAATTGCTTCTTTGGCACGATCATATGACTGCTGATGATTCTGAGGATTACAATGCATGTGTCTTTATTTGTACATAGTCCTGCCCTGCAGACAGCCTGCTTTTCTTAAGCAGCTAGTGGAAAGGGACCTCGCTTAGTAAAGTTTCCAGCACATTTTGCTCAGTCTGTAGTGCCTATCACAGGCTACTCAGGTTTACCAGTCCCGGAGGTGGCTATTTAAGAGAGGTTTCCGTGTGCTTCAGCGCTCTTCGTGTAAGACCTACAATTATATTAACTAGCATACTGTGTATTGTAACCTAACGAAACACTGTGATAACTTAGTGCACTTGACAGATTTAACACATAATCAGCTTTGGGGAAAACAGATCTTAAAAGCATTAAAATTCCCTTTGGGCATGTCGACAGGGAGCTGATTATGTTACTGGCTTCTCCCTAGAAATCTCACTTGGGAATGGGAAATTGGAAGAACCTGCAGGGATGAATCATTTTCTAGTCTCACCCTGCTTATACCCTTGAGGAATTGATCTTCTCTGGGGAGACAGTGAAGGCTCCATGGGCGGGTAAAGTTACTGACCACGTGAAGCAAGTCCCGAACCCTTACATGTGTCATGCACTCATTTCATCCGGGGGACAGGAAGCATTCTCAATGCCCCTATTTCCGGAGAGCATCACAGTATTCCGATCACTGGTCAGGGAGTGTTTCACCTCTTGTCTTTGCAGAGATGCTCTAGGCTTCTTCCTTTTAAGAATCTCTGGAACAGAACCCTTGTGGTTGCGTTTACCTTTCCAGTTCAATCTGGAAATCCACGCGGCCCCCAAAATCTGGCTCCTGGCACATCTGTTACCCTTCTGTGAATGCCAGGAAGGGATTGACCCAGCTGTTCTCTGCCTTTCAGATCTGACTGAAGAACACTTGGGAGACAGCAGTGGAGGAGACAACACCGAAGCCTACAGCGACAAAGACACCGATCAAAGGAGCTCTCCGGATGTGGCAAAAAGCAAGAGTTGCTTCCCCTCTGAGAGCCCTGAAATCGTGTCAGTGGATGAAGGCGGTTATGCCCTCCAGAAAAACAACAGCACAGTGGAGAGCAGGCCCGACAGCCCCAAGTACCATGCAGAGCAGAATCACCTCCTGATTGAAGGTCCGTCGGGGACCGTTTCTCTGCCTTTCAGTTTGAAAGCCAACAGACCTCCACTTGAAGTGTTAAAAAAAATATTTCCCAACCAGAAGCCACCAGTCCTGGAGCTGATTTTGAAGGGTTGCGGGGGAGACCTGGTCAGTGCCGTGGAAGTCCTTCTGTCCAGTCGCTCATCGGCCACAGGAGGGGACCGAACTTCTTCTGATTCTGAGAGTCTCGTTTTGCCTTCCAACGGGAACATTTTTGAACACACGTTGAGTTCCTACCCCATTTCTTCTTCCAAGTGGTCTGTTGGGTCAGCCTTTAGAGTCCCAGACACACTGAGGTTTTCCACCGATTCCAGTAATGTGGTGCCCAATCCGTTGGCTGTCCCCTTACAGCACCCTTTTCCTCAGCCGCCCCGGTACCCTCTGATGCTGAGGAATACTTTGGCGAGAAATCAGTCCAGCCCCTTTTTGCCTAACGATGTCACCTTGTGGAACACCATGACCCTGCAGCAACAGTACCAGCTGAGGTCCCAGTACGTCAGTCCTTTCTCCAGCAACTCCACCAGTGTCTTCCGAAGTTCTCCGGCCCTCCCCACTCGCCCATCAGAAGATCCTCGGATTTCGATTCCCGATGACGGCTGTCCAATTGTGGCGAAGCAACCCATTTATACAGAAGATGACTATGATGAAAGGTCTGATTCTTCGGACTCTAGAATACTCAATACATCTTCTTAAAGTGATGCTAGACAGGTGACGACTAAATGATATTTACCGTCCAGGTGAACTCTTGGGTACCAAGAAGGGGGAGGTGTACTGTACCAAACGCTTTTAATTCTGTTTCAAAAAAAAAAAAAAACAAAAAAAAAAACCCCAACTACATGACTTTTGCTTAATACTATACTTTAGCAATAAAAACGTAACTTATTTAATTTCTTGCACTTCACTTGAAAATGCCAAATAGCTATACTCAACGGCTTTAGTCTGAATGTTTCTTGTAAAGGAGAGTCTAATGCTAAGGATAGTGTCATGGGAAAACTGGGGTAGTGGAAGGTCTGTACTGGGATTGGGATGTGAGATGAGCCTGGCCCCTTACCTCAGACAACGTGGAAGGTTCAAACTTAAATGTGGTTTTGCAACAGAGGACTCCTCAGGATTTAAGAAGCCAAAAGGAAGTCTTCGGATGCCAATGGATGAAACAGGGGCCCTATATTCTTATGCTAAAAATCGTTCCGACGTTTAAGAGAGACTCACTACACTGGGGATAGAGTGAACTGCTTACATGCTATTTAAGCTTGGACACTTTTTAGAGACGAACTATTAAGAATTATCCTTTTCACATGGCTAGATCGAAACACGTGTAATGTCAATGTAAAACCAATTACAGCTGTGAATTGCATGAAATGTATTGTGAAATGAACACAAGATTAAGCATTGTCAGGTTAATGTAGCATGCTAAGGACTCTAGAAAAAAAAATAAACTGAGAAGATGATCTTGGTTTATGTCATTTATACTTGTGGCAAGAATATCTTCACAGATTGAAACATGGGGTTACTACGGGGCTATCCCAGAAGAGCAGGGGGCAAATTCTTTCCTGACTCAGTTAACTGAAACTTTCTGTTGAACGTGTGACTGGCAGAGCTCAGGAGCTGGGCTGAGAGAGGCAGGAAATTTTCAGCTGGAGAATTGACTGAGCATTATTAAGTCATCTTCTTTGTTGTTGCTTGTGCTCTACACAATAACTAGTGTGGGAAAAGGAGTCTGGACAATCCAACCTAGCTTTTTGCAGGCAGCTTGCTCACTCCTATTCACCTCAGTTGCCATCGCCTCAGTTTCTCTCCTGATCCCTCTAGAGTTGAATCAAAGGTCATGGGAAGATGAGAAGGCATTGGCTATAGCACCTAAAAATTGGACCAGGCCCCTTTAAGGAAGCCTATAGAAACCTGAAAACTGCTCCTTGATATAGCTGCATTATTCCCAGCACTAAAGCTATCAGAAGGCTGGTTAAATGAAATTTAGCTTAAAACAGGATTTGTATAGAGCCTAATACATTTCATTTTAAGCTAAAATCAAGATTATTCTGTATTTAAGACGATCCCCTCCTTTCTCTTCCCTTTAAATCCCATTTGGTACTTCAGAATGGAAAAAAGATGATTCACCAAGCCAGTGATCCTATAGACCCCATCCAAAGTGGCACACTTTTTTCAGAAGGGGTTAAGGAGGCTGGAGACTTTTTAAAAAAATAGAACCAAAAGAGGGGAGATGGGCAGGAATTGAGACTGCAGTCTCATGGCCCAAGGCTCCCCCATCACCAAGGTTCTTTTTTTTTTAAGGTACTTGTTTAATGTTTACTATGTACCAAGAACTGTACTAAGCATTTAGTACTGTACAAGGTAATCATATTGGACACAGTCCTACATGGGGCTCACAGAAGCAGCGTGGCTCAGTGGAAAGAGCACGGGCTTTGGAGTCAGAGGTCATGGGTTCAAATCCTGGCTCGGCCATTTGTCAGCTGTGTGACTTTGGGCAAGTCACTTAACTTCTCGGTGCCTCAGTTCCCTCATCTGTAAAATGGGGATGAAGACTGTGAGCCCCACGTGGGACAACCTGATTCCCCTGTGTCTACCCCAGCGCTTAGAACAGTGCTCGGCACATAGTAAGCGCTTAACAAATACCAACATTATTTATTACAGTCTAAATCAGAGGAAGGAGGATTTATTCCCCATTTCACTGATGAGGGATCTGAGGCACAGAGAAGCTAAGTAACTTGCCCAAGGTCACACAGCAGAGATAGGATTAGAACCCATGTCCTTTGACTCCCAAGCCTGTACTCTTTTCACTAGACCATGCAGCTTCAGCAGTTTGTGTGGCAGTGCCTCTTTCACCTGCCTATCATTGCCAGAGCAGAGAGGGCAGAATCCCCCGTAACACTTGTAAGGATGCTGAAAATGTGATGTCTGTTGGAGTCCTTGGTGCCCTGCTCGGAGCAGTGAGGGGCCCAAGTAATGTATGATATTTAAAAATAAATATTAGAATAAAAATATTTTTGCCATATAAAATCATTTTACAATTATTTAAAATTTTATCATTAAATAAATAAGGGACAGTAACAGGCTTAGTACCCATGTGTGACAAAACGATAAAACTACTCCTATACACTCCAAAGTAGAATTACTCTTTCTCTCTCGCCCTCTCTCTCCCAGGCACACACAAATCATGTACATATTCTCTGTTGGTCTTTTACTGCCTTTTCTCCCTTCAACTCCAGACTTTGGGCACTTGAGCTTTTTCAAATTAAGCTTTCCTGGCCACTGAAGCAACATCAAGATTTCCTAATGTTACTCTACTCGTCACTGACATTAAGAAGTTGGGTACCTACAAAAATCCCAGTAATTCATTCTCTATCTCCTTAACCGTGTACATTTTAGAGATCCCAAGATCAAATTGAATGACTCCTTATTGCTTCTATTTTCAACCACACCACAAGACTAAAGAAGCAGTGTGGCCTAATGGATAGAGCACATGTCTGGGAGTCAGAAGGACTTGGGTTCTAATTCTGGATTCACCACTTGTCTGCTGTGTGACCTTGGACAAGTCACTTCACTTCCCCGTGCCTCAGTTACCTCAACTATAAAATGGAGATTAAGACTGTGAGCCCCATGTGGGAGAGGGACTGTGTCCAATCTGATAATAAGGTTGGTATTTGTTAAATGCTTACGATGTTGCCAAACACTGTTCTAATCACTGGGGTAGATACAAGGTAATGAGGTTGTCCTACATGGGGTTCACAGTCTTAATCCCCATTTTACAGATGAGGTAACTGAGGCACAAAGAAGTTAAGTGATTTGTCCAAAGTCACACAGCTGATAAGTGGCAGAGTCAGGGTTAGAACCGATGACCTCTGACTCCCAAGCCCGTGCTCTTTCCACTAATCCACGGTGCTTCTCTTTATTAGCTTGAAGCAGCGTGGCTCAGTGGAAAGATCCCGGGCTTGGGAGTCAGAGGTCATAGGTTCGAATGCCGGCTCTGCCACCTGTCAGCTGTGTGACTGTGGGCAAGTCACTTCACTTCTCTGTGCCTCAGTTCCCTCATCTGTAAAATGAGGATGAAGACTGTGAGCCTAGCGTGGGACAACCTAATTACCCTGTGTCTACCCCAGCGCTTAGAACAGTGCTGTGCACATAGTAAGCACTTAACAAATATCAACATTATTATTTCGGGAAGCAGCGTGGCTCAGTGGAAAGAGCCAGGGCTTTGGAGTCATAGGTCATGGGTTCGAATCCCAGCTCTGCCGCTTGTCAGCTGTGTGACTGTGGGCAAGTCACTTCACTTCTCTGTGCCTCAGTTCCCTCATCTGTAAAATGGGGATTAAGACTGTGAGCCCCAAGTGGGACAACCTGATTACCCTGTATCTACCCCAGCGCTTAGAACAGTGCTCTGCACATAGTAAGCGCTTAACAAATACCAACATTATTACCTCAGCACTTAGTAAAGTGCCTGGCACATAGTAAGCACTTAACAAATACCATAGAAACAACCTCACAGTAACTAAAATAATAGTGGAGCACATTTTTTTAATCATGATACTCAAGAAAGTCTTAATTCTTTCCCCTTCCTCCGCTTTCATTTTCTGAAAATGATGCTAATGTTTCAAGGGAAAACCCATTCCACACAAGTTTGAGAGAAACACGTATTTAAAAAAATGACGTTCACAGTAGATAGAATCACAGAAATCTAGGGCTGAAAAGGCCTTTGAGAGACCTACACCTAAGTCCAATGGATAAATAAGACACTTTTCAACAATTCTTAGTTCTTGACTTAGTTAGTTAGTTCTTATTCATTCATTCATTCATTCAATAGTATTTATTGAGCGCTTACTATGTGCAGAGCACTGTACTAAGCGCTTGGGATGAACAAGTCGGCAACAGATAGAGACAGTCCCTGCTGTTTGACGGGCTTACAGTCTAATCGGGGGAGACGGACAGACAAGAACAATGGCAATAAATAGAGTCAAGGGGAAGAACAGCTCATAAAAACAATGGCAACTAAATAGAATCAAGGCGATGTACAATTCATTAACAAAATAAATAGGGTAACAAAAATATATACAGTTGAGCGGACGAGTACAGTGCTGTGGGGATGGGAAGGGAGAGGTGGAGGAGCAGACTGAGGGAAAAACCTAGTCTCTGGCAGAAATTGCATGGCCTAGTGGAAAATGCACGGTCTGGAAGTCAGGAGACCAGAATTTGAGTCCCAGTTTTGCATACTGGCCTGCTGTATGACTTTGGGCAAATCACTTAACCTCTCTGGGCCTCAGTTTCCTTATCTGTAAAATGGGGATCAGATAGATTGTGAGCCTCATGTGGGACAGAGGCTGTCTCCAATCTGATAACCTTATATCTACCTCAGTATTGCACATAGTAAGCACTTAATCAGTGTCCTGACTCTAAAATATAGTCAGTCAATGGTCATTACTGCACACCTGTGGTGGGCAGAGCTCTGGCCTAGGAACTTCCATCCCACAAAAACCCTAAACCCCATTAAGAGACCGTCATCTTGAAGAGAGTTGAATGAGCAAATATGTTTTTTCATCTTGTGGGCCCCATTTTACTTTACTAAAGATCAATCGGTGGCATTTTTTGAGCACTTACTGTGTGCAGAGCACTGTACTTTGTACTTGGAACAGGTGAGTTGACAGTTTAGATCTGGAGGCAATACGTTCTTATGATTATTTTCAGGGAAGTGAGACTCTTTTGGGCTGTGCTATTTACTGGGCAACATTGAACAAGTCAGTGCACCTCTCTGTGATCCTGGGAATAATAATATCGATACTACCTGGGGATCAGATTTCCATTCCCCTCCACCCTCTATGTCCAGTGGGAGAAGTCCAGTGAGAGTATTTATGAGTACAATACATCTCATATGCTAAGTTAACCATTCATTCCAATTTAGCTGGGAGAATCCTGGCTTTTTGTATGGAGCATGCTCCAATCCACACATGACATTCCAAGCCTATAAAGTGAGCAAGAGCTATTGGGGATTGGTGCAAGGAAATCTGACCAGTTTAACCAGGAAAGTCCAAATTTCCAGAACTTCTGTGTATTTTTCTGAAATGGCCAAGAATCTTGGGGGTGAGGGGGCATGTTTACCACCCCCTTTCCCAGTTCTCCTCACCTCTCCCACTTTCCTCCTTCCTATCCCAGTCATCAAGGGGAAGGGGAAGGTCGGTAAACTTAGAATAATGTGCTGTTGTTCTGTACCCTGGATTTATTTAAACTTCTGGAATTTGTTTCTTGACTAATCTTTAATCAAGTTTTTATTAACCTAAAATTATAGAATAAGGTAGGAACTTCACTTTGAAAATGATTTAGATTTTTTATTGAATTCATTGTATCAGCTAATTCATCTTTTGAAAGCTGAAAAAAATACAACCTCCATTCTGTGGATTTAGCTAGAGGCAGAGCTGAGAATAAAATCCATGAATCCAACCTCTTAGTCCTATGGCCTATGAAGTTAGATGATGGTATGCCTTTGGTCAGCCACCACTGGTTGGGTGAGGTATAATGGAAAGAGCACAGACCTGGGAGTCAAGATGTCTGGGTTATAGTTCTGACTCTATTACTAGCCTGCATGTGACCTTGGGCAAGTCACTTCACCTCTCTGGGCCTCAGTTTCCTCATCTCATCCTTCTCTGCCTCCCACTTCCTCACAGGGATGTCGTGGAGATAAAATGTGATAACTGATGTGAAAATATTTTGGAAAAAATGAAAAATCTCCACAAATTGAAGGTATTATTACTATTATTATTATTAACAACAATAATAATAATAATTCTCTGACATTGCTAATAGGTATTTAGCAGCAAGGGCACAACTCCACCCCTGTGTATGCTTCCTGAATAATAATAACAACAACAATAATAATGTTAATAATGATAATAATGAGAAGCAGCATAGTGTAGAGGATAGAGCACGGGCCTGGAGGGTAGAAGGTCATGAGTTCTAATACCAGCTCTGCCACTAGCCTGCTGTGTGACCTTGGGCAAGTCACTTCATTCTCTGGGCCTCAGTTCCCTCATCTGTAAAATGGGGATTGAGACTGTGAACCTCACATAGGATAGTACTGTATCCAACACGATTTGCTTGTCTCCAAACCAGTGCTTAGTATGGCACCTGGTACATAGTAAGTGCTTAACAAATACCATTATTATTATTACTATAATAGTTTTTGTGAAGGGTTTACTATATGACAAGCACTATACAGTGCTCTGCACATAGTAAGCGCTCAATAAATACTACTGAATGAATGAATATTAAGTGCTGGGTTAAATGCAATACAATCAGATCAGTCTGCTCTCTGATTCTTGTGGCTCACCTATTCACCTGATTGATAAAATCACTCTTCCAGGCATTACTCATGTTACTTTATCTACCTACAGTGACTTTTAGGAGGAACTAATTGTTGTTTTCCTCACATTCCCTACCCCCACCCCCAGGAACTTCAATCTCTTTCAATATATTTGCAGGTCCAGTAGGTCCATTTCCCAAATCCCTTGCTTTAAAATAGCTGCAGCTGCAAATAAACAGAGCTCTGTAGGAAAGGCAATGAATATTTCCTTCCTAGACTCCTGAAAGAGCATATGGCTTTGAACATGTCCCTGACCTAAACTTAACACAGAGAGAAATCACTGCAACTAACTATAACGATTCGTAGCTGGATGTATGAGAGAGGTGGTTATTGGACTAAGCATTCGATGTGAATGGCTCAGAGTCACCAAATCAAATTTCAGCTGGACTGGCTGAGCCATTCATCTTTTCGAGACAGATGAATTGAGTTGGATGCCATTGTGTGGGGAAATTTTGGACAAGGCCTTAAAAATGGAAACCTTGCCTGTTCTTTATGGCAATGAAAAGGTGGTGAGCCTCTTCGCTAACAACAGGGAGTCTGCCCTGATGTTCTGCCTGGAACAGAATTTTCTTTCTCTCCGCTACTACATTGGGAACAATTATTTTCAAGGTCCTGGTATTTGGCCAAGGCGCCTTTGCTGTACCCTTTTCCATGGGAGGAAACTCAAGTTTAATCACAAGTCGTTTTACAGGATCTCCAGTGCCACAATGTATATAACTGCCCTTAGGGAGGATGAACTGATCCGAGTGCAAGGGGAAATAGTTATGGAATTTATCTCACACAGAGGGATACTTGATAAGCACCTTCTTTGAGATGACTTTGCCTTATCTCTCACTTCCTTTTCCTCTCCCTAATTTAGGTGCACACAGGGCCCAGGAAAGAGTAGGGGAGAGGCAGTTTAGAAAGTACCAGGGAACATCTGAGGCTGCCAGAGATCACAATGAAGCCCCCAAGAAGCTGGCAGCCATTTGAAAGTTGAACCTTAGGCAACTTTCCCAAAACTTCTGCGATGGCGGTATTAACTCCATCTTTCTCTGCCCAAAGAAAGTTTCATGAACTGTGCCCCTACTTTCTCTAAGCAAGGCCAAAACAGTACAGAAGCTGGAGCTTTACGCTTTCCTACCTGTCTACCCAGGTTACACCATTGCCTTGGACCCAAAGATTACATAGGAAAAGAGCAGTTGAGGACAAATCAGAGAATGAGCTGTTCACAGACTTTCACCCCACCACCCAGGGCTCAGCGTAAACCCAAGGGAGCCATTAAAGTAGCTCCAAGTTTCTGTGCATGGAAGGTTCCCAGACACTGACAAGTTCTCTTTGTCTTTGTGCAAATTAGAACTGATTGGAAAGCTATAGGAATCTTCGCTTTTTTCTGCACCCAACTTGGTATCTGCTTTGGAAAGCGGGATTGAATTCAGTGTCTCAAAGACCCTTATTGCCGCAGTAGTCTTTTTCCAATGAAGCAATTGCGCCATCTAGTGACCGTATTACCACATTTTTAAAATTCCGCTCTGCTGTCTGATTTGGCTGTTGCAGCTAATCAGGACAACGTCTCCTTACTCTGTGCTCTAATCTGCTTTCTTGATTCGTTTTGGTCTTTCTCCCCCAGGCAATCCTGAACACTCTGGCAAGGTTTCCTGATATCACATCTTGTAGACAGGCAGGAAGGTGTCATTTCTCCTGGTTGTAATAATAATAATAATAATGTTGGTATTTGTTAAGCACTTACTATGTGCAGAGCACTGTTCTAAGCGCTGGGGTAGACATAGAGGAATCAGGTTGTCCCACAGGGGGCTCACAGTCTTAATCCCCCTTTTACAGATGAGGTAACTGAGGCCCAGAGAAGTTAAGCGACTTGCCCACAGTCACACAGCTGACAAGTGGCAGAGCTGGGATTCGAACTCATGACCTCTGACTCCAAAACCCGTGCTCTTTCCACTGAGCCATGCTGCTTCTCTGTTGTGCCCTGTATCTCTATTGCTACTCGAGAGGAATGTCTTTTCTGGGTCCTGGATCTTTCTGTTCTAAGCTCCTGCAGGAAACTGCTGTAAATATTAAGCGGAAAAGGGACAAAGTGTTCCAAAGCCATTTAGACTTCTAATTATTATGGTTCACAGCCAGACTCTTTCTGTGTGATGGCCATTTCTTCTCTTTCAGACATCGGGAGGGTTTTCCCTCAGATCTTTGGGTTCACATTCTGCAAGTCATTCTGCTCAGCTGTGGGTCACAGAGTCCTAGCAGAGTGATTGGAATGATTCTGTTCAGGCTCAAGGTTCAAAGGTCTGAACTGGCACATTTAAACCCCAAGCCATTCTGAGTTACCACTCCACTTCCCTCCTTAGCTACTTTGGCTCTGGGTTTCCCCCCAGCTTTGAGTGAGAGGGGAAAGTAAGTACTCAGTGAATACCATTGATTGATTGAGTGATTGATAACCACTGACTGATGAATTGCCCTTCCTTTTTTGAGCATCAATTTCCTCATCAGGAAAAAGGAATGATAATAACAACTCTCATCAACTATTCTTGCTGGGCTGGTGAGAAGACTAATTAATACCTGTGAAGTGCTTTAGCTTCTGACCCCCACCCAAGGCTAAATTACCCCGGAGAAAAGAGGACAAGGATGGATAAATAAATCCTGCAGGTAATCCCCAACCCAATTTAACTAATAATAATAGTAATGTTGGTATTTGTTAAGTGCTTACTATGTGCCAAGCACTGTTCTAAGCGCTGGGGTAGACATAGGGGAATCCGCTTGTCCCACGTGGGGCTCACAGTCTTAATCCCCATTTTACAGATGAGGGAACTGAGGCACAGAGAAGTTAAGTGACTTGCCCACAGTCACACAGCCGACAAGTGGCAGAGCTGGGATTCGAACTCATGAGCCCTGACTCCAAAGCCCGTGCTCTTTCCACTGAGCCACGCTGCTTCTCCCTAGTAAGAATAGTTACGTCTTCTTCCCTCACTTTTACCAGAACTGCTAACAAGGAACAAAACTGACTGATTTGAGTTTCATCTACTCTCCTCTCTCTTGAGCAGTGAAATGGTTAAAAGGTGAGCAGCAGAAAAAAAAAGAGAAACTATGAGTCTGGATAACCACAATTTAATCAGTCCCTGCAAAAAAGAGCTATGAAATTCAGTGCCTTTCTCTTAGATTTTTCTTGGATTCGATTCCTGGCAAAACCACTGGATCTGTGTAAACTCATCGTAAGTCACTCTATGCCTGGTCCTCTTCTGTGCCTCAATTTCCTCCCAGTTCATCGAGTTTTTGTAAGATATGTCCTATGTGCAGGATGTCAACAATGCTGAGGGGTCAAAGATGGAGGTGATAGCCCTTGAAAGAGAGATAATGATGAGCCCTAGTTTCTCCCTTGCAGAGTGGGAGAAAAGTCCCACAGAGGTTTGCCTCCATGAACTTCTGGTGGTTTGGGATCATCTTCCCCTGGTCCCCCTCTTGCTGCTCAAGTGCAGTAATGTTCCTCAGAGAGTGAAAGGGGAGAGTAAAGACCATTATTGATAAGGGCTCTAGAGAATTTTTAAGGAAAGGGTCTGGGAAATGAAAAAGGATTATGGTCATATAAGTCTTGATATTTTATGAAAGTTGATTATCTAAACTAACTGGTATTGAGGCAAATTCAGAGGAGCACTCTTTGTAAATTATTTTTTTCTGTCAATCTCCATTAAGTTGTAAGCTCCTGGAAGGCAGTGGTTGTGCTTCTTGCTTTCACGGTACTCTCCAAAGCACTTGGTACAGAGCTTTGCTCTCAGTAAGAGCTTAATAATCAATCAGTCAGTCAATAATATTTATTGAGTGATTACTGTGTCCAGAGCACTGTACTAAGAGTTTGGAAAAGTACAATACAACAGAGTTGGTAGATGCGATCCCTGCCCACAAGGAGTTTACAGGGGGCGACAGACATTAAACTAGATTAAGGAGAGTGGAAATAGTAGAGGATAAGGACACGGACATGTGAGGCTAGGGTGAATAATAATAATAATAATGACGGTATTTGTTAAGCACTTATTATGTGCTAGGCACCATACTAAGCGCTGAGGTGGATATAAGCAAATGGGGTTGGACACAGTCTCTTGTCCCACGTGGGGCTCACAGTCTCAACCCCCATTTTACAGATGAGGTGACTGAGGTCCAGAGAAGTGAAGTGACTTGTCCAAGGCCACACAGCAGACAAGTGGTAGAGCTGGGATTAGAACCCTTGACCTTCTGATTCTGGGGCCCATGCTCTATCCACTGTGCCATGCTGCTTCTCTATCAAAGTGCTTAAGGGGTTCACAGCCGAGTGCGTGGTCGACAGAGAGGGGATGGCAGAGAGGGGAAATGAAGGGTTTATGATGATGATAAGGTCGGTCAGCTGAGCAGGCAGGGAATGAAAAAACCCTCACTGCTCAATGTCAATGGGCTCAATGGGCCTAGGGGAAACAGGCCCACGATCCATAGAAAGCTGCAGTTAAGAAGCAGCCTTAGCATTGCTCAGTTTGAATAAATGGTTGGTCAGTGATTATTGTTAAGACAGCTGATCCCTAATCATCAGCAATCTCTTCAGTCACAGACTCTTTCCATTTTGGGATTTGTGTGTCCATCAAATGAAAGTGACAGAGGACAGAATCTGGCCCTAGGACGGAGTGTATCATACCTTTAGCCACTAGAGGGAAGACTTCTCTAGGAGACTTTCACCGTTGTTCTGATTGTTCAGGGCTATTATACTTAACACATAGTTTCCGCCTTCCCAGAAAGTAGAGTAGTGAGAATTGTACTCTGTGTGCTGCGTATTTTAAGGAAATAAAATGAAAGTAAAAATAATCAGGAAAATGGAGCAAAAACATGTATAGTGCCAATTCAGATGGTCTCACAGTTCTCTGTTTAATTGCCTACAAAGATTAAGCAATCTGTGTTCCTTGCACTATATTATGTGAAAGATATTTCGAGATCTGTATGGTTTTTTTTCATGGAATAGATACTTGGCCAATGACACCTTTTCTTGACAGTGGAAATGAAAATGATTTATGTGTAAATTTGCTCCTCTCCCTGGCTCCTCTCCTTTATTCTAGTGTACCACGTCAGTCAGACATTAACCTCCATTTCTTTTCAGGGTCACTTCAGTAAAGGATGGGAATAATCAAGAGATCCTAAGGCCAGATAATAGAAACTGAAGCCAGATAGGAAAATATGCTGCTTTCTAGAAGGCTGTCCTGGAGCACGAAACATAAATCTCAGAAGGCTCTTTTGAAATGTCATAGCCTTCCTTCCTTATAGGAAACTTGGGTCCATAGAGAAAGTAACTAAAGTTACAGTTCATCTGGACTTTGTTATCTGAACAAGTATAACTATATAATATGGGAGAATGGAATTTGCAGGAGCAAGTTCATTTGGAGATTTACAGTTTCCCTCTTTGAAAAAAAGAATAAAACCTGGAACTTTCCAGCAGAAAAAATTTAGATTCTAGCTTTCATTAGACACCTGAAAAACATTATGAACCATTAGGGACCACTGACAAACAAAGCAAACTCTTCCGTGATCCATTAGTCTAGTCTCCCCAACACATAGGGTTCTGATTACACCCTGCTCTTCACACTTTACAATTTTGTTTAGATTCTTAGCCCCCTTTTATGAAGATATCCTTCATATTCAAAGAAGACACCACTGACAGTGAAACTTTCAATCATGCAATCATATTTATTGAGCACTTACTGTGTGCAGAGCACTGTACTAAGCACTTGGGAGAGTACACTACAACAATAAACAGACACATTCTCTGCCTACGACGAGCTTACAGTCTAGAGGGATGAGTTTACTGTCTCACATCTGGATGTATGTCTAACCGAAAAGGTTAATTCAGGAACTACAGTCCCGGCCACATTGTGCTGCCCTTTGTTGGACTGTCATATTTGTTGCTTGCAATGTCTGGCGTTGTTTTTGCTTTGTCTCTTTACCTCTTGATCCATACTAAACTTCTGCTCAAAAAGGGTCACTCAGTTTTTTTAAATGGTATTTGTTAAGGATTTACCATGTGCCAGGCTCTTTATACTAAGCACTGGGGTAGATACAAGATAATCAGGCTGGACACAGTCCATGTCCCACATGGGGCTCACAGCCTCAACCCCATTTTACAGATGAGGTAACTGAGGCCCAGAGAAATGACTTGCCCAACGTCACCCAGCAGACAAGGGCGAAGCTGGGATTAGAGCCCAGGTCCTCTGACTCCCAGGGTCTTTCCACTAGACCACACTGCTTCTCTTTCTTGATAGCAGCATGCCATACTGGTTTATTGCAACAAAAGACTTCCAAGTTTCAGCTGGGATGCAGCACTGTGCTCTTATAGATTTGGCCATTATAATGATCAGGGCTCAACAAGTACTCATCTACTGATCAGTGACAAGGGAAAAATTACGATTGATAAGAAGGTAATCCCACATATAATTAGCAAAAGAGCAGAGAAAGCAGAACAGAGAAGTCTTGAGATAAGACATCAAATAAAGAGATAAGTCAAAGACAGCACACCCAGACAAAGGCAAAGAACATGTAATGGTGATGTTTTTATTTGAATGGTGAACCAAGCAAACATTTGTTAAATGCTGACTATGACCCTCATTGTTTTGATCTACCCAGTAGCGCTAGTGACTGGGTAGGAGATAATTTCCCCCTTTCTAATGCAAAGGGTTCACTTCTTCCTGTAGAGTGGCTGGGGGAAGAGTTGGGTTGAAAGGGACCTCCGGAGTCCATCCAAATGTTTCCAGGTAGAAATGGAGCTAACCTAGTCCAGACATATTTTCTATCCTTTAAAAATCTCTAGAGCAGATATTACCCCCTTAGTAATGCATGCCAATGTTTCACAACACCTGTCAGACTTTCTTCCCGACTTTCTCTCAGGCCTGGAACTTTCTCCCCTATCATAGCTGACAGATAACCACTCCCCTCACCTACAAAATCCTCCTAAAATCACATCTCCTCCAAGAGGCCCTCCCACACTAAGCCATTTATTTCCGCAACCTCCCTCCCCTCTGTGTTGACTATGATTTTAGTTGTGTACCTCTGAGGCACATTGATACTCACCCCAACTGTACAACTGTACAAGTGCTTAGACAGTGATCTTCAGTAAATGCTCGATAATTATGATTGATTGATTGACTCCTCACAATCTAGGTAGGAGGGAGAACAGGTATTGAACCCCCATTTTACAGATAAAGAAACTGGGGCACCGAGAAGTGGAGAGATTTGCTCAAAGTCACAGAGCAGGCAAGTAGCAGAGCCAGAATTAGCACTCAAGTCCTCTGACTCCCAGGCCCATGCTCTTTCCAGTAGGCTGTGCTGCGTCGCTTCACTAGGCCCGTTTTCTCTTACTCTGTCCTCTGTGTAAATGGAGGTACCATGTTTTGTCACTGTTTTCTTTTTCTATTCCAAATTATTTGAGGGCAGGGTTCATTCCCAATTATCATCATCAACAATTTATCGAATGCATTCTATAAAGGTCTACTGAAAATGCACAGGGTACTACTCTAGGGACGTGGGTTCTAAACCTTGCTCCGACAGTTGTCTGCTGTGTGACCTTGAGCAAGTCCCTTAACTTCTATGTGCCTTAGTTACCTCATCTGTAAAATGGGGATTAAAGGCTGTGAGCCCCATGTGGGACATGGACTGTGTCCAACTTGACTACTTTGTAACTACCCCAGTTCTTAGAACAGTGCCTGCCACATAGGAAACACTTAACAAATACCATTAAAAAAAAAAAAAACCCTCCCAAAAGAAAAACCAAACGCAAAACAAAACAAAACAAAAAACTACGGCAAATAATAGGCTTGTTAGTAGAAAAATAATGTTAGCAACAACAATAATAATGGTCCAGTCTATGTGACCTAGGAGTAACAGTGATCTGGTGTCCAACTTTCATGAAAAATGTTCTGGTTTGCATTTCCCCTACTTCACTTTTTGGTGCTAGTTTAGATTCCAATTTCAAGGCTGGGACCTGTTCTGTTCCAGGGATCCAGGGTTGAAGAGTCACTTATTACCTTCGTACGATTAATTAACCCAAACTACCTGAGAAAGCTGTTCACGAACAACAGCTTCTCCTCTGGACATTTTCTCTCTTGTTGCCCATCTGGCTATTGGTACGATCCCTCGTTTTGGCTGTTGACATTTATGGCCTCTCTCCCCTCTCTCCCCCCGTCCTTCCCCTTTCCCTCCTAGTGTTCTCTTGTTACTGTTTAAAAAAGAAAATATTTGCTGAGAAAACTACTATAGCTACTGAACTCTAATGGAAAAGGGCAGATGAAAATGAAGATTATATTGCCATATCATTCTGCATGTGCACCTCTCATACATCCACCCCACCTTTATCAAGATACACACACTTGAGAAAATAACTGATGTCTGGGCATTCATGCATATATATAAAAATGCACATAAGTGCACCTTCACCAATATACCTATGCACATTCATATTCAAGTCACAGCTAGACACACATACACTAATGCACAGCAACACACACATACATATATATAGAGAGATAGTTGTCCTCAATATTTAAGGAAGACATCCCTGACAGCGAATGCCTGTGTGGTTGAAAAGGACAAAGCAAAACCCACCATTCCAGCTGCGTGTGCATATAAAAAGACTGTCTCTTCTTGTGTCTTTTTCTTTAATAAACACAACACTGGGCTATTTTCTCCTTTTCTCTCTCTGTTTCTCACTTTTGTTCAAAAAGAGCCACTGCTTTCCTGTTAGTAGGGTGCTAAGATGGCTTATATTCAGCAGTTATTGGTTGGGATGCAGCATTGAATGAAGCTTCGTTTTACCATGTCAAACTATTTTCTCTGCCCTCCTTGCTTTCAGTTTCCTGATTTCAGGTCTCTGTATAGCAGTTGTTCGGGTAGCCTGTTGTGGTTCATTCTCCTCTAGTGTC
This sequence comes from Ornithorhynchus anatinus, assembly GCF_004115215.2. Taxonomy (NCBI): domain Eukaryota; kingdom Metazoa; phylum Chordata; class Mammalia; order Monotremata; family Ornithorhynchidae; genus Ornithorhynchus; species Ornithorhynchus anatinus. Next base: position 55,314,135 of record NC_041753.1, on the reverse strand, counting down.
CCACCCACTGTAGCTGTGTTTAAGTGACCCTAACTTTGATTCTGGGATACTGATTAAATTCTGGAGCTTCATGGTTTCTGATCTTGTCTCACCATTTGATGCTGAGTCTGGCCCATAAATGGAGCCTGATATCACACTGCCACCACACTCTGTTTGACTAAGGTTGGGCTGGCCTTCTTGATTTGGTTTTCCATTTCCTTCTCTATCATTGCATCACTGGTCATGTGCTCCCTAGGTAACAGGATTCTGTCACAGAGTTTAGCTTTGTGTTGCCAATATGAGTTTTTGTTTTTGTGGATGGTTTCTCTGGCGCAGATTTTAAACTCCTTGAGGGCAGGGATCATGTCTACTAAGTCTATGGTATTGTACTCTCACAGGTGCTTAGTACAATGCTCTGAACACAGTAAACATTCATTAAGTACCATTGATTGATTGATTTATCACCACGGTTTTCTTTAGACGTATCTTCATTCTGGAGTACCGGGCTAATGCGGTGAAGTATTTTACAATCATTTGTATATTTTCTTGGGTGTGGTCATCTAGGGTACATTCATTTGCATACAGTAATTCTTGAATGACTGTTTCCAGGACTTAGTATGATGCTCAAAATCTGTTGACCTGGTACTTGTGTCTGAATATAGAACTTCATCCATTTACAGAGCTTTGTTTAATCACCTCTATCTGTCATCAAGCTAAAAATCTGAAGTGCAAAAGAAACTTATTGTAAAAGCCCTAAAACTGCAAGGAAAGATGCCATGAAACCTGAGTGCCCCAACCCTCATCCAGGTAAACGAGATAGCAGCACCAGCATGGACACATCAGGGTCCTGACCAGAGTGGTTTCCACGACGCAGTGGATGACGTCAGGTCACTCTGACTTTCAAACCAAGTCAACATAGCAGAGAGAGTGAGCCAACAAAACTGGATGCATATAGTCCAAAATGGTCTTTTCATGGGATTTGATGCCTCTGCCCTAATGAGCTTACTGTGGAGAGCTAATTAGTCCTGAGGCTAATTCAGATCATAAAAAATCAAAATGACAAAACCAAATTGCTAATGACTCTTTTGGATGGATGACACCCAACTCCGTTTAGTTATCTGAACTCTTTTTTAAAAAAATTACAACTACTCTCTGCTCAGATAACTGATGTCTGACAATTGGCTATCCACTGTAATGCTTATTCAGAGGACAAGCATGGGCTTCTTTAAAGTGCTGTAACTGTTTCAGATGTGGAAAATTAGTGAATCTGCAGCGAAGAGAGGCCGTATTTGAGTTCTACTGTAAAAGGAAAAGTTGCGAGTCTAAGTTTTACTGGGCAAGTAATTGTTTATCAGTAAAACCTATTCTTACTTCCATTCTTGGTGTGAAATGTTTACATTTGGAGTTGAAAAGACACTCACCACGAACACAGAAACAGTATTCCATCTAACATTGTCAGTAAAACAGCCCAAGACTCAACATTCCAAAATTTGCAAGATGGAACAAACAGATGTTTTGTTCATCATGGAAGGAAGCAGTTTAAGTCTATCACATTTCTGAAAAGTTGTCTCTTTCTTCTGAAGCCTCCTGGCTTTTATTAGTGAGATGTCCAGCCAGATGGGCCATTCATGGCTTCTTTGATTTCCCCCTTTCCCCCTCCTCCCTCACCTCTTCCCATAACCTTAGCAGGGAAGGGGCCTGTAGAAGAACTTTCCTTCTTACAAAACTCATGAACACTGGAGGTCACTGTAGTTCCACAAAAACAAATCCAATGAAGCATTTATCTGACTGGAGGCCTCATCACAGAACAAGCGGTGAGAAAAAATGCCTTGGGAGAGTCAGTAAATTTTTGACTTCAATAATAATAATACAAATTGGGGCTTTTGTTAAGCACTTACTATGTGCTCAGCACTGTGCTCTGTGCCCTGTGCCTTGTGCCCTGCAAGATCATCAGGTCCCATATGGGGCTCACAGTCTAAGTAGGAGGGAGAACAGGCATTAAATCCCCATTATGCAGATGAGGGAACTGAGGCCCAGAGAAGTCGAGTGACACAAGGTCACACAGCAGACAGGATCTACAGCAGACAGCAGACAGGACGGAGATCTGCCTCCTGGGCCCATGCTCTTTCCCCTAGGCAACACTGCTTCTCGCTGAATGATTTTAGTCATTCTTCAGCAGGATGACAGCAAGGCTAATATGTGACCATGACAACTAATGCTTTAATAATAGCCACATATCTCTCAGTGGTTAAATGTGTTATGTTGGATATATTTCAGAATGTTTTTGATTTCAAATGGGACTGTAACCACCATGGATGGTGATACTATAGATTAAACAAAAAGGACAATATGGAAAGAATGATGTGGCCTAAGTGGGCCTTTCAGGGAGCATTCAGATCTCTTCAGATCACAGGGCTCATCATTGCTCTTACTCAGAGCTTTAATTCTTCACTATGTGGCTACTTTCTTTCCGCTCTTCACTTACACAGATATCAATGGAAATCTCCACTTATGGTGAAAGATCCCTTTCCCCATGCCTCCTCTCCCCAGCAAAGAAAAAATAGCATGTCTGAGTTCAGATCTTCATCTCCCTCCACCCCCCTTTCTATTTCAGGCCCCAGATATCATGTCACAGACATATAAATTTTGCATAAACACTGGAAGCAGAAGAGGGGAGAAAGATAAGAGTGGGGAAGGGGAGAGAAAATGTTGGAAATGGCACTCTTCGTATATAGGGGTTTGAGAATGAAAAGAGAAAGAGCATCTATCATCTGACCCCCAAACTATATGCTATTCACTCCTTCATTCTCCTTCAACCAGACTGTGGTTGAAACTTGAGTTGGATCAGATTAATTGTTGGATTAACAGTCAGGGACTACTGTAAAGGGCTATTGAAAGTAGCAAGCTTGCTGCACTGATCTCATATTTTACTCTTTTTTCTATTTTTGGAGAGGGGCAGTAGAAATTTGGGGGAGCTCAAGCCTAGGAAGGCCTGGGAGCAGCCATTCTCTTCTAATAAGAGGGATATTAATTAGAGATTATAATAATGCCAGTAGTAACAGTTTGTATTGCGTGCCCACTGAGTGCCATGCACAGTACTAGTGAAAGGTTAAATTGGGTAGTTATATCATACACAGATTACAGTGTTTGAAAGATGTGCCATGAAGTGTGGAAACAGGAAATCAGATGTATCAGCAGGAAATTTTGTCTGTGTTCTCACCATAGTCAGTTCACATTGATTCCTCTACTTCACAGATTATGTAACTGATGCTTCCTGTAAAATCTCTTTGCTTGAAGTGTTCTCTGTTCTGGGAACCCCTGCGAGTCCTGAACCTGTTTGATCATACCCCTATGCCTCTCTGCAATGACCTCATAACAGAAACAGGTGAGTCACATAAAAGTTTACAGGCTGCTTTGAAGGCAGCTGGAGTTTTGGGGAGTCCTGATAAACTTTAAATTCAATGTTTATTGTTAGGATGTTGGACTATGGATATTGGAATAGTGAACACCATAGAGGTCTCTGATCTGATTTTCCCAAAGGCCATATCCAGGTGTTTAAAATAGGTGGGTCTCAAGCGCATGTGGGTAAGATTTGCATATGTTCTGTGTAGGTCTAAACAGTCTGTGCAGTTTATTCTCAGGCCATTTTCAAGTGAAAAGGGAAGGAAGGGGAGTGTACTCTGTTGAAGGAAGAGGGAGAGAAATTCCACAGGGAACCTTTCAGGTCCCAGTTGGAGAACACGGGCTGTGTACTGTGTGTCTGCTCCATATCCCTAAGCTTAGGCATTCTTTAAGACCAAATGTTCACAAGTCTCACCTGATTTTGCAGAGAGTAAAGACAGTGGTAAATTGAGAATAGGAGGGATTTTTTTTAAAGCTTTGCAAATAGCCTATTTTTCATCCTGAGAAAGTCATTTATGTTGAGTGAGTTATGCATATCAGCTGAACATATTCACTGGCCAGCACAAATATGTTCCTCTGATGCCCATCATCATGCTCAGTACAGTGCTCTGCACACAGTAAGTGCTTAATAAACATGATTGAATGAATAATGCTGATTTTACTTATTTTATTACCTGTGAATCTCCTGAGGATGAGAAAGCTAGTGAAGCTCTATGGGAGTCTAGCAAATGTTGACTTCTTATTCACAAGGTTTCATTAAATGTAGATTGTGATATGCACAACGATGAAATGTTGAAAATCTTCTCAGAGTCTGTCTTCAACACTCAACGTCTGTCTTTTGAGAGGGCAATTCACAGGTATGAAAATGTGGGGTCGTCACCCCTGTTTTACCTCCTGCACTGTAGGGTAAGGACAACATTGCTCTACCTGGCTTGTACCATGAAAATGCTTCCATGAAAATAGAGTGTTAAGTGAAAGAGCCTTAAATAAAGTAGAGTTTCTAGTAGGAAATAATGTGAGATGCATTTGTGAGTTCCCCAAATCCCCAAACATCAAATACAAATATAAACAGTGATAAAACATGACAAATATCATTATATGATGAAATGTAAATGTAAATATGTATCAGTAATAACAAAAAAATGAATCTGTTGTTTTTTATGTGTGCGTATGTAAATACTTTTCAAAGTGCTATCTTTCACATCCTGTTCAGCAAAAAGGCACCTTGTGTTAACACACTAGGGATCTTCATTCATTCCATCGTATTTATTGAGCACTTACTGTGTGCAGAGCACTTTCATTACCTATGATAAATAGATCTGCTATTATCTAATGCTAAATTGAAATGGGATTTAAACAATTTGTTTATTAGTAAAAATACTTTAAAGGTTGAGGACAAGAAAAAGGGAGGTGTTATATCCAAAATCAGTTTTTCAGAAAAATGAGGGAGCCCTCTAAGATATATCTATACTAAAATCAATAGCCCTATCTCAGAAGAGCTCTGAAAGAAGAGCATTATAATAGGGAGTGGCAGTAGCAAGAATTCTCTTTACTATATGGGAAAGAGAAGCACTTTTTACCTGATTTGGAAAGAATTGTGTAACTCTTACCTCAACCTACTTTAACCCCCCATTTGATGCTTGTGTTAGGAGATCATGGTTCTGTATTTTATATGGGAATTCTCACTTGGATCCTGAATTCTTATTATATGTGGCATTGGATGGATTTGCTCTTTCTGTTGTGAGTATGGTCTGCAGGGTTTCAGAACCATCCCATAGAAAGAAGTTTCTTTTGCAAGGGGTTGGCGAAGCTATTAGCAAGGATAGAGAAGGGGTGTCTGGATTGAGATCGGTCTATCAGTAGACTGTATTTATTGAGGAATTACTGTGTGCAGAGCACTGAACTAAGTACTTGGGAGAGTAAACTATAGCAGAGTTGGTGGACACATTCTCTGTCCACAATGAGTTTACAGTGTAGTGAACAATTTTGGAGAGGTGGATCCCTTGGAATAAACCACTTATTGAAATGATCACACAGAAGTCAGATTTTATTAGTCTTCAATATGAACATTGCAGTTGGAGCTGAGCCAAACAGGGAAAATGTTTGTGGGATGGGGAGGGGCTATAGAAATATGGGAAAAGAAAGTTAGAAAATGAAAGACTCTGGCCAGATTCAGCCCCTCTTGTGTGAATTCCCTGATTTTCATTGTTTTGGAAGTGCTCTTCCAAATGGCTCTCTATCCCTTGGGTCAATGGATCAGAGACTGAAAACTGTAATGTCCTCCATGGCATCTTTCAAAGGTATTCCAGGGATGTCATCTTTATCTGGCAAAAAACAATGGAGCCATACTGGGCTATGCCTTGTAATTTAATAATAACCTCTATCTGTTAAGTGCTTACTTTGTACCAAGCACTGTACTAAGCACTGGCATAGATACAAGATAATCAGGTTCCACGTGGGGCTCACAGTCTAAGTAGGAGGGAGAATCTCCATTTTGCAGATGCAGGAACTGAGGCACAGAGAAATGAAGTGACTTGCCCAAGGTCACACAACAGGTTCGTGGCAGAGCTGGCATTAGAACCCAGGTCTTCTAACTCCTAGGCCACACTGCTTCTGATGCTAAATGCTGAAGATTGCCCAGTGCTCAGTCCTGAGCAGTGGCATGGCAACTTCTGGCTTCTCTGGCTGGGCCTACAGCCCCCAACACCTACCCGAGCGAATGCTGGGGCTTAAGCCTGAGTTACTTGAGGTGCAGTTGGCAAATTCACCTGGCTCCCGAAGCCAGAAGACAGGGAGCCCAGCAGAGTTCTAGGATCCCAAAAGGGCAAAAGATGGCCTGTTCAGAAGCTGGGATAGGTCACTGTGGGAGAGAGTGAGCTTAAGACAGTGATCAGAGGGAAGTTCCAGGACCTAGGAATAGAGCTGGCTTGAAGCTACAGTTTGTGACTGATTGTTCATTCCACCTGGCAGCAGAATCAAAAACAGTGTACAAAGTGTGAAGCATGACATGGAGGAGTTTCTAACTTTTTATATAAGGTAAGGTCAAGAGGTTGACAAAGAAGATGACAAAACACGTAATGCTGAACTGTGAATATTTGATTCTGGACCTTTTCTAAGCAACGCATATTCCTAACCATGGTAACACCAATGATAATGATAATGGTAATAATCACATAAAATATAGAGGGTGACCCATTATAGAAGGCCTTTTTATAGGTCCATTGCTATTTTAAATGCCTCATTCTATATGTTGCATTTCTTACACAGTCTTTTATATGAAGATCTCTGCTTACTTTACCAAGACTAATTCAGCTCCTCTTCATTCTCCTGTGAATTAGGTCATGGCTAATTGAGAAATAGCAAGAACAATCATATAATCACCTCCCTTCAAAGAGCTCTGAGAGCTTAAGAGATCATCTCAAGCATCCTCCCTCTATCTTGGAGGGGGCAGGAGGAGGGCTAGCTCTTCTCTGAAATGTAGCCTCCTCTGAGTGAAAATTCAGTAGCTGCCTAACAGAAGTGTTGTGGGGAAGGATGGAAGAATAAAAGAAATACCAGGTGGAAAGAGCTTCATAGAAGAAAAAAGAAGAAAGGCAGGTTCCCTCTCCAAACCCTGTGTGAGGGTAAGCAGGGGTGATGCTTCCCCATTTCTAGAAGTAGGAATATGGCAATGAAAGATGTCAACACAGCCCTTCTTCTCCTAACCTTTCTCCTCTGAGGGATTCATCCATGGACTATATGAGGATTTGAGATTTCAGGATTCTATGGACTGAAGAGTGAGGCTTAAGTAGCTTTCAGCCTACTGTTTAATTCCATCTCTCTCTTGGGCTGCAGGTTACTCACCAGTGGACTGTATCAGGAATGAATTAGAAAGCTTCACTCTTGTAAGTGATACTTTTTTTGAGTAAACATCCCCTGGGTTTCTGTGATGTGTAACTAATGGAGTGCTAAACTCTCAGGGCTGGTTTAAGACTCAGAAAGTACACGTGTTGCCAATCCATCATGTTCCTAATACTAATTAACATAGCAGGGACACAATAAAGCCCCAGATCCTGCACACGTTACCCAGCTCAGGTTACCATTTTATAACAATTTCTCTATTGACCTAACAAAGGACATATTGGGAAAATGAGACATGGCCTCCACTTCCTCAGCTCGACCTGTTCCACGGAGTAAAAATCACTGTGGAGGCATCATTTAGTGTTAATAAATGATGACCTAGCACATTCTGTAGACCCCCAAGGTTCCTGGCATAGTGTTTGCTGGAGTTATCATGACAGGGTTACCTAAGGAAATAGAATTATGTGGATTAGCCCTATGTACATGGCTCACTTTGTCCAGGCCTGAAATTGGGGCTGAAGGTTGGTAGTATTTTAAGAGACACTGTGCTCTGCTCCACAGATTCAAATTTCAGATCTGATCCTTGGGTCTTTTCACAAGCCTGTCTCCCAGAGAAACATTTTATCAAAATAAGAGAATTGCAGGGCCATCTTCTCATTTAGTGCCTTAAAAGATCTCCCCACCCACCCAAATTCCTCTTTGAATTGAAATGTGTGTTTAAAGTGCATTCATTGCAAAGACAGTATAGTCTGGCGACCTTGAGATGGATTAATGATTAATTATAATATTTGTTAAGCACTTAGAAGGTGTCAAGCACTGTTCGAGAAGTGCTGAAGGAGATATAATTTTATCGGGTTGGACACAGTCCCTGCCCAACATTGGGCTCACAGTTTAAGTTGGAGGGAGAACAGGTATTGAGACCATTTTGCAGATGAGGGAACTGAGGCACAGAGAAGTTAAGTGACTTGCCCAAGGTCACACAGCAAGCAAGTGGCCAAGCTGGGATTAGAACTCAGGTCCTCTGATTCCCAGGCCCTGGCTTTTTCCACAAGGTCTCGTTGCCCCTAAGAACAAAAACTCTGCTTTAGTGGACCTTAATGGGGACAGAGGAAGAGAAGAGGGGGGGAAAACAATCCACTGCAGGTTTGTGTTGAAATGGCAGCAAAGTACTTATCAAATGAGTTCTATTTTAATCTATGCACAGATTGTGTTCCATTGTGTTTCCAGAATCTGAACATGCTTTTGTATTTTGAAGGATGGACTTGACTGCCATCCCCCACCTTTTATTGTAATAACAACAAATGCTGATAAATAGTTATGTTTATAAACATAGCTATTTATCATATCCTCCCTCTATCTTGATAGAGGAGGTGATAAATAGCCTAAGGTGGTTTTAAAAATGTGTCCATGTCCCACATGGGGTTCACAGTCTTAATCCCCATTTTACAGGTGAGGTAAATGAATCACACAGAAATTAAATGACTTGCCCAAGGTCACACAGCAAACAAGTGGCAGAGCCGGGAGTAGAACCCAGGTCCTTCTGACTTCCAGGCCCGTGCTTTATCCTCTAGGTCACGCTGCTTCTCATACTATTGTAGAGTTCTCACAGAGTCTTCCAAATTGGTCTTTTATGAGGTGATTGCTGATAAAGACTGATTTTAGTAACTTGAGTTGTGTGTACCTCAAGAGGAAATTCTGACTGAAGACTATGGAGATGGTAGCAACGATGATCAAAATCAGTTCTCAAATCAAGTAACGACTTATTTATAGTTACAGTTATTTGACAAAATTTGTCATTTCAAATATTAGCATGGCAGTCCCCTGACCAAATGGTAACTTGCCTGGAAGATACCTCTGTTTTCATAAATAACTCACCTTACAAACTTAAAGGGGAGCAATAGTGGTAGAGTATTATGGAACCATTCACATTTTAAGTAATGTAAAATTAATCAGGTTGAATTCATTTTTCCATCCCACTTTTCTTTTCACTTTGATCTCTAATCTCTACCAGCTTTCCTGAGGACCATAGGTCTATCTATATCTATGCTTACATTAGAATAACTATTAAGAAACTAAAGAGAAAATGTTTCAATCACAATTTTGGGTGAGTGAGACCTAAATAATCTCTAGGTCTTTTCAGAGATGATGTGCTAGAGGCAGGTACATGGAGACATGAAATGGAAGATCTAAAGACCTTATAATTCTGTGACAATCAAAAAGAACCATCAATGGTTTATCCTAAAATGGTGAAACTTTTCAAAAGTATCAAGCGTTTATTCGGTTCAGGGCTGAAAATTATTGAATAAGGCATCATTCCTACTGTCCGATAAAGTTTAGCTGAAATTGGAATGACTCTATGATAATAATAATAATAATGATGTTGGTATTTGTTAAGTGCTTACTATGTGCAGAGCACTGTTCTAAGCACTGGGGTAGATTTACAGGGTAATCAGGTTGTCCCACGTGAGGCTCACAGTCTTAATCCCCATTTTACAGATGAGGTAACTGAGGCACAGAGAAGTTAAGTGACTTGGCCACAGTCACACAGCTGACAAGTGGCAGAGTCAGGATTCAAACCCATGACCTCTGACTCTCAAGCCCGTGCTCTTTCCACTGAGCCACGCTGCTTCTCTACAATGATAAGGACTGGTGACAACAAACTCCCTGACAGTTCAATCAGCAGGAATCCTGCTGTCTTCTGAAGAAACTATATCCAGACCCACAACTGGCTTCTGATTTATGTGCACAATTTCACTTCTATGTTGGCAGATTCTCTTTTTAGGGCTCTCTGTGTAGGTTGGCTTCAAACATCTGTAAAGGAAATGTATCTGTCTTTGTTTCTTTGTAGTATAAACCCAGATTGATCTTTATTTCATAACCACATTTCAGGACCTCCCAGATTTATATCCAAAATGAGCCAGAATGTAGTACACACTAGATGAAACCTCACGCTCTCTTCCTGTATCTGTCACTGACTTACTTCGGTGTGCAAATCATGAACTCTCTTATTGAGTTTGCAACAGGTGAACTGCACAGACCTTTGGGGAAAAAAAAATCTACTTCACTGCAGTCCCCAGCTCATTTTCTTAACCCAAAAAGATGAAGATCAAAACTAGTTAGACTTTTTTGTCTCATAAGCCCTGTTTGAATTGAGAATACAATTCAGCACTGGTGGACAGGGAATGTATCTACCAACTCTGTTGCATTGTACTTCCCCAAGTGCTTAGTACAGTGCTCTGTACAAGTAAACCTTAAATAAATACCATTGGTTGGTTGATTGAGCTGTTGAGGTAATAGACCTTTGATGTAGCTTCCTTGTGCATGCCTCCTGATTGGTCTGGAAGTCTGCATTATTGACAGTTGATATCTGGGGAAATTCCTTCCCTTTCCTCCTCTTCTCTTCTCAACCACCCCACCATGCAATCTGTGCTCTCAAAACATCCCTGAAGTCACCCAGGGCAGCAACAGGGAGGAAGGAAACGTGTGGGAATGGGAGATGGGAGATGAAAAATCCAAGATGTACCCTTTGATCAAGTCAACCTCCTGATTTCAAGACTCCCCGCAGTGTTCCCATCAGTACATATAAGAAAGTCTCCCTCACTAGAGTATAAACTTCCTGAGATCAGGGATTTTATTCATTTACTCTATTACACTATCACAAGTGCTTAGTACAGTGCTCTGCACAGAGTAAGTGCTTAATAAATACCATTGATAGATTGATTATGGGTTATTTTTCATGAGAAGAGTACAACTGCTCCTTTTATTCCCACACTTACGTACATATCTGTAAATTATTTATTTATATTAACGTCTGTCTCCTGCTTTAGTCTTTAAGCTCACTGTGGGCAGGGAATGTCTACCAACTCTGTTATACTGTTATATTGTATTCTCCCAAGTGCTTAAAACAGTGCTCTGAACACAGTAAGCACTCAATAAATATGATTGATTAGCATATTCCTAAACACTCAATACAGTTCCTTGTACAAAGTAGGTGCTCAAAAAACATTAGCAATAAATAAATGAATAATAAATGTCATGGTTCCCAGAGTGGGTTCCAAGGTAAGATTAGTCATCTAGCTCTACAACCAATTCAGTCATTCATTCAATAATATTTATTGAGCACTTACTGTGTGCAGAGTACTGTACTAAGCACTTGGGAGAGTACAATATGACAATAAACAGACACATTCCCTGCTTCCTTTCCTGTCTACAGTGCTTTTCCCCAAAACCTTTGCATAGCGCTAAGGATGCAAATCAAAATTTGGGCATATTCAGGCCACAAGCCAAAATTTCCAGGGAACAAAATCCTTTCAAAATGTATACCTTCCTGATGCAGACATAAACATTTCTTCCCATAGTAAATGCTCAGATCCTCTTAACACTTGTTCACTTTTCCTCTTCCCATGTACTGAAATGGTTCCAAAGACACTTAGATTTGCTCCCTATATTCATCCCTTCCTCAGTCCCAAAGCTCTTATGTAATTATGGATATATACATGAATGCGGTGGGCCTGAGGAAAGGGTGAATAAAGGGACCAAATCCAAGTGCAAGGGTGACACAAAAGGCAGTGGGAGAAGAGGAAATGTGGGCTTAGGGAAGGCCTCTTGGAGGAGATGTGCCTTCGATAAGGCTTTGAAGGTGGGGAGAGTAATTGTTTCTCGAATATAAAGAGGGAGGGCTTTCCAGGCCAGAGGCAGGATTTGGGCAAGGTCGGTGGTGAGATAATAAACAAATGGAGTCAGTCAGGGAAGTTTTCTTGGAGGAGAAATGATTTCAGCAGGACTTTGAAAATTAGGAGAGTGGTGGTCTATTGAATATGAAGTAAACGCTCAATAAATATGATTGAATGAATGAATGAATATGAAGGGAAAGGGAGCTCCAGGCCAGATGGAGGATGTGAGTGAGAGGTTGGTGGAAAGACAGATGAAATCGAGGTACAGTGAGAAGTTTGGCATTAGAGGAGCAAACTGGGCAGGCTGGGTTTTAGTAGGAGATTAATGAGGTAAGGTAAGAGGGGGAGAACTGATTGAGAGCCTTAAAGCTAATGATAAGGAGTTTCTGTAGGCTGTGAAAATGGATGGAGGATTTTGAAGAGTGGAGAAATGTGGACTGAATGTATTTTTAGAAAAATGATTCAGACAGGAGAGTGAAGTTTGGACTGGAGTGGGGAGAGACAGGAGGAAGAAGGGTAAGCAAGGAAGCTGATATAGTAGTCAAGGCAGGGTATGGTAAACTCTTGGATCAGTTTGTATGGAGAAGGAAGGGTGGATTGTAAAGATGTTATGAAGGTAGAATGGACAGGATTTGGTGACAGACTGAATATGTGGGTTGAATGAGAATGAGGAGTTGAGGCTAATGCCAAAGTTATGGACTTGTGAGACAGGGAGGATGATGGTCCTGGAAGGTCAGGGGGAGCACAGGATTTGGGTGAGAAGATGAGGAGTTTTGTTTTGGACAAGTTAAGTTTGAGGCATTGGCAGGACATCCAAGTAGAGATGTCCTGAACGCAGGAGGAAATGTGAGACTGCAGAGAAGAGAGATCAGGGCTGGTAATGTAGATTTGGGAATCATCCATATAGAGATGGTATTTGAAGCCATGGAAGTGAATGAATTCTCCAAGGGAGTGGATGTAGATGGAGAATAAAAGGGGACCCAGGACTGAGCTTTGAAGGACTCCCACTCTCAGAGGTTGGGAGGCAGAGGAGGAGCTGGCAAAAGATGCTTCCAAGGGGTGGCCAAAGAGATAGGAGGAGAAGGGGTTGTTGTGGGTGCTGTCATGCCTGACTGCCTGATTGATAGACAGCATTTAAGGTTTTCCAGTCCTCAGCCTTGAACCTCCATCCCACTATGCTATTCTAGGGACCCTCAAGGCAGTACCCAGGGTCTATCCAGGCTTACTGTAAGCCCCACATGGGATACAAGGACTGTGTCCGACCTGATTACCTTGTATCTACCCCAGCACTTAATATAGTGCTTGCCACATAGTAAGCACTTAACAAATATTGCAATCATTATTAATTATTAGCAGGGCAGCTGAGCCGAACTGCCAACATCCTCAAAGCAACATTCAATCAGCTGGAGTTGCATGCCAATCTAAAAACATAGGATGCAGCCACTCTGTCCCAAAAACTTTATCTCAATGGGTTGCCCCGGGGACTCTGTCCAGATCCCTCCTTGCCTGTCCAAACTATTCAGTATCCAGGTAAAGGGCTCTGCTTTCTGTTTCTTCCCCCAGCTTCCAAGGTCTTATCAGGGTATCCACAGATTCTTGAGAGTTGGCAATCTTCTGACAATTTAGGAGGAAAAGACACATCTTCAGTTCTTCTTCAAGGTTTTTAACTTTATAATAGTATGGAGTAATCTTCAAATGTACACTCATTTCCTCTAGAACCTAAGAGAACAAGGATGAAATAAATGTAAGTATTATCTTTTATACCTTTTCATTTTCTAATCAATATTTTCAATGTTTGATTTCTAATAACTTTCCTAGCACACACTTCTCATGGCTAGAATCTCTACCACCTGCTTTCACAACTAGAATAATTTACAATGCTATACTCTGTATTTGTTAACACTATGCATACTCTAGCTACCAGAGCCACAATTTCTATTGCTGTTGCTATAGGCCTATCCATGTAACATGTAAGAGGGAAGCAGCATGGCTTACTGGAAAGAGTCCGGGCTTGGGAGTCAGAAGTTGTGGGTTCTAATCCCAGCTTCACCAGTTGCCAGCTCAGTGACTCTGGGCAAGTCACTTAACTTCTCTGTGCCTCAGTTACCTCATCTGTAAAATGGGGATTAAGACAGTGAGCCCCATGTGGGGCAACCTGATGATCTTGTGTCTACCCCAGCACTTAGAACAGTGCTTGGCACATAGCGCTTAACAAATACCATCATTATTATTTCAGGGTTTGTTTTGTAGCTAGTGGTGCATCTGCCTTCCACCCTGGCTTCAGTGGCTGAGCTGCCTAAAGCTTGCCAGCAAACAAGCAGATTTCTGCCGATCCATATAAATTACAACAAAAACTACCAGTTGCAAATCCCCCTTTCATTTGATTGAAAATGAAGCTTTGTTTTGTATGTGAAGAAACATGTAGATTTGGGCTTTTTTGTTCAAGTGAGTTTGGTTTTCCCCCATGCTGATCTAGCCAGTGACTTGAGCAGAAGTAGACGCTTGGTGTTTTCCCCTCACAAAGACAAGGGTGACAAAGAAATACAAATCTAGCCTTTTAAATAATACTAAGATAGTCACTGGAGTCACTTTGTAGCACCACAGGGAGAGATTTCTGGTGAAATGAATGGGATTACATAATTTTGGGAACCTTTAGATCAGGGGTTCTCAATGTTTCCAGGCAAGGAAGGCCACATAATAAGTCAAATACATATGAAAATTAGCTGTTATAAAATAGCAGTGAACAACAAAATAGCATAATTTTATATGCATTCCCACAATATACTTAGTCAGCTGATAGATGCAACATTTATAATCATTTAAGCACATTAATCCATTTTACTATTCTTATTCTTATTTCATTGTTATATTTTCATAAATGTTTGCTGACCACACAAAGTACCATTATGAACCATGTTTGAGAATCCCTGCTCTAAAATGAGGGGAGGAGAAAGAAAATGACCCTAAGAACTGAAATAAGAGATGGTTCTGTAGGTGCAGTGAAAGGTTCTTATTTCTAACTGTTTCTGCTCACCCTTTTCTCTTTGTTATTTTTAGGCAGTCTCTCCTATTCCCTGTTTACACTCTTTCTCTTTCTAAGTAGTCTCCAAATGAATTGATAGTGAAACAAGTGCCTTTCTTTTCAGTAACTGTTCAACATTAAAGCCAAAATTGGATTAGGTGACAGTACAGAGTAATTTTCAGTAAAAATGTTTCCTTAACATTATCCATTTTCATTGAAATCATTTTTGGTGCTATATTTATTAAGATTTGTGTGTTGCATTATAAAGTCATTTGATTTTTGATAGAATTTTATATACCTATAAACTTTGCTCAATCAGACTTTAATATAAGGTGTAAATGGTATTTTGGTCTCTTAAAAAACTTACATTAAATATTTTACTGTACAGAAAAGCATACTAAGTTCCCCCAGTGCCTTGCAAAATGTTCTAAATTCAAAACACAATTACCTTTTTGTTGTCCCCTTATCTTCTCGACCTGATACTGTCCCTTTTTTCAGGTCTCTCTTTGTCCTTCCGATTCTCTAAGTAGTAAGTCCCACAGCGTAGTGGAAAGAGCATGGGCTTAAGAGTCAGAAGGTCATGGGTTCTAATCCTGACTCTACCACTTGTCAGTTGTATGGGCTTGGGTAAGTCACTTCACTTCTCTGAGCCTCACTTACCTCATTTGTAAAATGGGGATTGAGACTGTGAGCCCCATAGGGACTGTGTCCAAGTTGTGTCCGATTTGTTTGTTTCCACCCCAGCGCTTAGTGCAGTCCCTAGCACACAGTAAGCCCTTAACAAATACCACAATTTATTATTATTATGTCCCAGAAAAATCTGGCATTGTATCAGCAGAGTAGCAATACTGTCCCAGGCACTTACCACCACCCAGGTTAATCCTTTTGCCAGAAGAGCTCACATATTTAAGCAGCTCTTTTGACTGCACCTTCCCCTCCATGGTACTCCCTTTTTGTCAATTTGAAAAGGTAGTTGGGAACCAGAGGCCTGGGCAGTTCCACCTGAGCACTCACTAGGGAAACATCTAAGCTGACATCCAGTACAGCCTCATTCCTACCTGTACAGAGCTCCCTTCATATAGAAAAGTGGCATGGCCAGTGGAAAGAGCATGGACCTGGGTTCTAATCTTAGCTCTGCCGCTTGTCTGTCATGTGATCTTGGACAAGTCACTTCACTTCTCTGAGCTTCAGTTTCCTCATCTGTAAAATGGGGATTCAAAACCTGTTCTCTTTCCTACTTAAACTGCCCCATGTGGACCGGATTAACTCATGTCTATCCCAGCCCTTATTACAGTGCTTGACATACAGTAATTTAACAAATAACATCATTATGTGGATTATGTCTCTCTCCACAGGAAATGGCAAAGGAGAATATTTCTACATTATATTTCTTATAATGTACTCTCCCAAGAACTTAATATGGTTCTCTGCACACAGTAAGCTCTCAATCAGCAAGCTGAAGTTGGGAAGAGTGCCATCCCCATCACATGCTGCCCTGAAGTGATCGATTATCTTGTATGCCATCTGAAGCCGGGCCTGACTGTAAGAATCTTGGAAATTCAATTAACATTCCCTATAAATTCTTCTGAAAAGTGTATTCACAATAGAATGGATAAGTCTTTTGCCAATGAAGACATAAATAGGGAAAATATTCTTTCAGCTAGCAGCTGGACTAAGGCCACCTGAATAAAAAATGAAAGGAAGAAACAAGTATAAGAGTTAAATGGAAGTTTTCAGAGTGTGGGAATGAGTCAAGGCAGGAGGCTCTCCCAAAGTCCATCAGGAAGTATCTTCACACCTTCACACACACACACACACACACACACACACACACACACACTACTTGGGTTCAGTAGTTTTTCCCACTTTGGTTTTGGGCAGGGAGCCAAAAAATACTTCATTTACACATGTGGATGCTCAATAGGGCAAATAGAATGTAAGCTCCTTGTGGGGAGGGAATGATGTGTCTACCAACTTTGTTGTATTGTACTTTCCCAAGTGCTTAGTACAATGTTCTACACAAAATCAGCACTCAGTAAATACCATTTGTTTGTTGAATGGTATGATGTATAATGAAGAGATTTATTATGATTGTTAGTTTTTGGTCTAGTCACTAAAACCAAATCTATTAGTAGAAATGGTATTTATTGAGCACCCACTTAGTACGATGCACTGTATTAAGTGCTTGGGAAAAGAGTCTAGACTTTAATGGGTGAGGCAGACATAAAGCATTTACAAACAGTGGCATCAGATCATGCCCCAGGGCATGTTGAAGGCAATTATCAAATTTTCAGAAAATAAAATGAGAGCATTGTATCATAAATCATGCATTACTAAATAAAATAACTTTCAGTAAGACTCTAGAAAATATGATGAATTGAGCTCCTAAATTATCTTTATTAAACCAATTCATTTGGCAATAACTGAAAAGCAACAGACACCCCAGTCCTAGAAACATAACTTCCATTTTTATTTCCTCCTTTGAAATCATATTAACTACTATTAATAGACAAGAAAAAAAATCATTTTTCATTAAAGAGATCCCTTTTCCACCACAAAACTAGACTGGTGCCATCTAATGCAGTAGTTTACATTAGTTAGGAATTTGTGGGAAAATAAATTTCACCACAAAACTCCTATCCCAAACAGCTTGCTAAATTTCACCATAGCTGTATTTGTAATAAAAAGAAAAAGGAAAGTTTTAAAAAGCACTATCTACAAAGTAAACTTGGGGAAAAGTTGACCTGTAAAAAGTAAATGCAAGAAACTCTGTAAGAATCATACAATGTCGTTAATGAGTCTAAGAAATAGTTCTGGAAATAGTTCTGCAACACTAAAGATTCAGGAAATGTAATGCAGTTTATTTTTAATGTTTAAAAGTGATTTTCCAATCACATATTACTTTGAGACTATTTTAAAGTACTTTCACTCCAAAGTGTCTAGGAGACTATCTCACTGAGGGCTAAATGCATGAAAAGCCTCACTTATTCCAACTGTTCTTTGGTTATTCACACAAGTACTCAGGGATATCACATCTTTAAAATGTAAATCTATATTTCTATGCCCTCCAAAGAAGTTGAACACAGTTTTCGCAAACTTTTTTTGAAATCACTTTTGGGCTGAGATTATGCATGGAAAATTTCATCCCACAAAGAAAATATTTTTGGAAAGTTCTGAAGTAGTGAAAACAGAAGCTTTGAATGGAAGTGTGTGTGTGTGTGTGTGTGTGTGTGCATGTATGTGTGTAACCTTAACTATAAGGTTCACTACTGAAAGCAATTTAATTGACAGAACCCTTCAAAGGTGCAAAAGGTCACCACTACAGTAACACTAAGCTACAGTCAATTAGGCAGCAATTCTACTTTGTGTCTTGACTGAACAGAATTTTAAATTTGTAACCATGGAGCTAAGAAAAAAAATGTTAGACAAAATAGATTGCCTTCAAATTTCCTAGCTGTCTGTTCCAAATGAACTTTGAAAAGCCTATTTTTATTCTTAAAAACACATACTGAAACACCCTTCCTGCATCTGGTTGACATTTGTATGAAGCTGCCAAAGTGCAAACAAGTTTTGGGACAACATAATTTCCAACAATATATTAAAAAAGGGAATGAATCCTTGGCTGAGCAAATAGTAACGCCACATGTAAGGGAACAATCAATATTTACTACATTATAGATTTGCCAAACTTTTTAAAGCACTTGGGAATATTATAGTGAACTGCATAGCTGCTGAGCTGATTAATTGCTTTATATACTGGATTGCACACTGAGGGCAGATCCAGTTTTTAGCATACGTTAGCAAAAGATATGCCAACAAGTCTGACTTTTTAAGTGCTGGCAAATCAAAGGTCAATTCAATGTCTTTCAGACCACACGAACACATGGTAGAGACCGTATGTCTCTGGAAGGCTACATAAATTGTGTAAAGTAAAAATAAAAATTAATGGTTTTGAACGGATTACCAATGCAGATGCAGCTATAGGACCTGTGGTTGGCTGTGGGGTTAAATGCAGTTACTCATTAATAGGGACGTGAGGGTGATAGAGATGGTGTAAAAGTCTCCCAGCACAGTACTCCATGCTAATGGCATTTTGGCTTAGTTTTCCAAAAGACATTTTCATTCTGAAGTCCAGGTAAGCCTTGTAGTACTTGGAGGAATTTTCATGTGGTATTTCATCTTGGAGTTTTATAGAATAAAGAGGATATCTAGAATCTTACGGCCATGTCATAGAGTTCCTGCTTAACCCTTAAAGAGAATATAGAATAAATGCATTCCTAAAATGGGAGAGGAGGATCGTGACCCAAGAGTCCAGTCTCAGACATATTTCAAGTACAAGGGCAAAATTTATTCTTTCTTGAAGGAAAAAATACTTGCTAAGAGAGAGTTTTGGTTTTTAGGTCATTTGTATGATTGTGAATCACATCGTCCAAGCACATGTGATCACAACGTGTCCAAGAGGCCTTTCCTGGCTAAGCCCTCATTTTCCCTAGGAGCCCTCCCCTCCATGTCAACTAAGCACTTGGATCTGTGTCCCTGGAGCATTTTGTTTCTCACCCCACCCTTAGCCCTACAACAGTTATGTACATATCCTGACACTCTCCCATTTCCCTTAGCTGTAATTTATTTAAAATTGATCTGGCCCTCTACACTGTAAGCTCCATGTGGGCTGGGATTGTGTCTATCAATCCTACTGTACACTGTACTTTCACACAGTAAGGGAAGCATTCAAGAAATACCACTGATTGATTCATTCATTCATGTGAATGCTCCAAGAGAAGAGTGTGGACTACTGGAAACAGCACGGGCTTGGGAGTCAGAGGACCTGGGTTCTAATCCTAGTTCTGTCAATTGCTTGCTAGGTGATTTGGGGCAAATCATTTAACTTCTCTATGAATTGGTTTCCTCATCTGTAAAGAGGGGATTAAATCCTACCCCTTCCTACTTAGATTGTGAGCCTCATGGAGGACAGGGACACTGTTTAACCTGATTGACTTGTATCTATCCCAGCGCTTAGAATAGTGTTTGACAGTGAGTGCTTAAGAATTCCAATAAAAAAAGTTCTTTGGGAGGTGAGCCTTTTTCTGACTTGTCTCTGAAATCAATCAATGATATTTATTGAGCACTTACTCTGTGCAGAGCACTGTACTAAGCACTTAGGAGAGACAATATAGTTAATAGATGTGATCCCTGCTCTCAAGGAGCTTACAATCTAACAGAATTGCATTAAAAGCTTTAAAAGTTGTATCCTAACATGGGTTCTGGGGGAAGGTGTGATTGAACATAGAAGTATTGGATTCTTATGAATTATTTTCTGACCTTCATGTCAGCTAGTGATACTTGCCTTTGAACTCACTGGAAAAAAAAAAAAGAACTGAATCTAATATCCTGTGAAACTCCACCCAATTTCAGTCCCTCCTTGGATTGGTATCTGCACATTATCTATCACCAACTCTGACACTCTTGCTGAAATAATATCCTTTTTTTTTGGAGCCCTATTGTTAGACCAGTGACAAAGAGTAAGACTCTAGGAATCAAAAGATCTGGGTCCTTGTCCTAGTTCTGCCTGCTGAGTCTATGCCATCAGTAGGGAATGTTTCTGACCAAAGAGTCTTCTAGGGCATCTCATAAGGTGGACAGACCCAGCAAGAATCCTGGAAAATAGCAGAACAACATGGGCAAAAAACCTCAGTGGCTGCTGTCACCCGTCGCCCGTGGACGAGTTCATTTGGGAATCGGCTCAGTGAGAGAGAGAGAGAGAGAGAGAGAGAGAGAGAGAGAGAGAGAAGGAGAGAGACCGAGGATAGAAAGCCCGAGTTTTATACAAAATTTATTCCGCAAGGCGAATTGAATTATTTGATTATTTTGGATGTGGCGAATTGAACCTCCCTTTCGGGAGGAATATGATTAATGATATTAGAGCTTCCCTATCAGGAGGAATATACTTATGTGTTACTCACGCATGGCAAAACCTCCAGGTCTCACCCAGGAGGAATTCACTTATGGTTTGCTCACACGTAGTTCATTCATTCATTCAATGATATTTATTGAGCGCTTACTATGTGCAGACCACTGTTCTAAGCGCTTGGTATGTACAATTCGGCAACAGAGACAATTCCTGCCCATTGACGGGCTTACAGTCTAATCAGGAGAGACAGACAGACAAAAACGATAGCAATAAACAGAATCAAGGGGATGTACATCTCATTAACAAAATAAATAGGGTAATAAAAAAGGTAGAGTGGAGGGGACGCAAGCTAGATTGGATATGGACGGGCTCTTGATGAAACCTTCATCAGAGGCCACTACGGTTTGGGGAGGAGCAGCTGGGGGTGCTTGGACATGGTCGAGGAGAGTTGATGGAGTGTTCAGAACTTTTAGGTTGGCAGGTAGAGAACGTGGTCAGCAGGAAGGGTGGGGGAGGTCGGCTCCTCCGTCCCACGCAGGCCACTCCCTCAGGCTGAGGCTTTCATGGGAATGGAAGAGTCAGAGCTTGCAGGGGTTTAGTTCCCTCCTCTGGGACCTGACCTCTTCCAGATGACAAACCCAACCACGGCCACGAGGATGAGCAGGAGGTGGCTAGCTCCCAGCCACGAGCACTTCCCACTTGGGAGGAATCCACTTATGCATTACACACCCGTGGCAAAGCACCTGGCTTCCAGTCCCATGAGCGTACAGCGGGACGGGACAATCACCCATCCCACGGCTCCTCACTTGGTGCAGGCAGAGAGCGGGCATCTCACACTCTGGGCAGAGGTGACCCGCAGCCAGCTGCTGCAAATCTCTATCCGCTGCACAGAAGGTCAGAGGCCACAGATATTCATTACCTGTGCTCCCAGGCCATCCCAGCTTCCAGCCTCAGTTTATCCAATCTCTGCCCTCCCCCCTCCTCCATACCTAATTTGATTGGCACGGGGGTGAGCTGTGTGACCTTGGGCAAGTCACTTCACTTCTCTGTGCCTCAGTTCCCTCATCTGTAAAATGGGGATGAAGACTGTGAGCCCCACGTGGGACAACCTGATGACCCTGTATCTCCCCCAGCGCTTAGAACAGTGCTTTGCACATAGTAAGCGCTTAACAAATACCAACATTATTATTCCCGGCTTGGGCTGTCAATCTAGCAGTTTTGGTTGTGGGGGCGGAATCCCACACGCACTTCCAAGTTCTGCCTGCTGGCTGGGGTGGTCACAAGATAGTATTTGACCTTGAGATGATGGGTACTCCGGGGTCACCTTGGGATAACTACCGAGACAATTGCCATCTGGGTCATGACTGTAAGCTCCCCCTCTAGACTTGTGGGCAAGGAATGTGCCTGCTATATTGTTGTGTTATACTCTCCCAAGTGCTTGGTACAGTGTCCTGCACAGAGTAAGCACTCCATAAATATGATTGATTGCTTGATTGATGACACAATGGCACTGGGTCCTGCACATCAAAAACCTTGTGCTGTACCTCTGTCTGTTTACTTGTTTTTTGCACTTCAGGCCTCAGTAGGAAAATGACTGGCAGGGATGAGAAAGTGCTCGTGGCACTGCAAAATCACTAGCACTGTAATCAATTCCTCTGTACAAGTTCTTGACCATGAAGTCTCACCAAGGCTCACACATTATTCCTGACAGGAGATTCCACCAGTAGTATTTTTAAATTGGCAAAAAAATCAGCAAGGCTTTATGAAGTTGTGATATTAATAATGAAGCATAAAAGATATAATCGATGGAGGATGAGAAATATGTTTTGCCATAAAAATGATCCTTCACAACTTTAGTCCCAGTATTTCCAAATGGAAAGTTGGCCTTGTACCTCGGGATGAGAGAATTGTAAACCAATCCTCTTCCTCTATCAAATTGGACAGAATATATCACATTTGGATCAAAACTGTTTTCCCTTATGAGTATTGCTACTTTCCTCCCTTTGTTTTTTAAGCAAAACTGACATTTATCTCCAGTTTCTCTAATGATTAAAACCATTCATATAACACTCAATCCAAAGTAAATGAGAGTTTCAGCTCTAATCAGAGATTCAGGTTGGCATTATTGGCATTATCCAGGGTACAGAAATCTCCCAGTTCAGGTTATGGGAGGAAAAAGAAATCAATGGGAAGTACATTCAGAACCATACTGTGGAAAAGCCCAGTCATAGTCATTCAGCTAACAACCAATAAAATGTCAGTCAACAAATATTTTCTGAGCTCCACAGAGTACATAACAGTGAACTAGACTCTCCACTTTGGGGACAGGAAGAGAACTGACATGGCTCTGGAAAGGGGCTTGAGGTGTGGGCCCCCAAGGAAAATGTCTCCATGTCTGGCTGACCCAGCTGAACTGGGGCCCTGAGGGACCTCTGAAAACTACCAAGGACAGTGACTGCTCCGACTGCGTCTCTCCCAGTGCTTAGCACGGAGTAAATGCTTAACAGATTCCACAGTTATTAACAAGAAGCCAGTGTTGCCTAGTGGGTAGAGCATGGGCCTGGAAGTAGGAAGGACCTAGGTTCTAATCCTGACTCGGCTGCTTGTTTGCTGTATGACCTTGGGTGAGTCATTTAACTTCTCTGTGCCTCAGTTACCTCATCTGTAAAATGGGTATTAAGACTCTGAGCTCCATGTGGGACAGGGAGTGTGTTCCACCAGATTAGCTTGTATCTACCCCAGTGCTTAGTACAGTGCCTGGCACATAGTGAGCACTTAACAAATACCATTAGAAAAAAAGAAAACCCGAACAAAAGCTACTAGAGTTTTGGCTAGCAGGGGGATTGACGGACAGTGGTATCCCAAATGATCTCAGACCTGTTCCCTGTACTTCTTCTCACTGGGCATTAGGTAGGAGGGAGAGGCCCACAGGAACATTTTCCTTCCGAGGCCTTGAAGGGTAATGAAGGCGAATTTTCTTTCAGGAAGAAACGGCCTGATTTACAACTCCTTGGAAACGAAGACACAAATCTATGCCTGGCCCCGCATATCTCACACAAATCGCGACCTCGTCGCCCCATCTCTCCCTTTCCTGAGCAGCCCAACTCGGTCCCAGTGGCCCTTTTCAAGACCCGAGAAGTGCCACGCGGTAGGATGCAACGGGGTTTGCCCTCTCCGGGTCCAACGGGGCTCCTCCACCCTAGGGGCCGGGGCCTGAACCCGGGCACCCCTCCCAGCCAGACCTGGGGCACGGCAGGTCCATTTGGATCTGCAGGTCTGCAAGTCCGGTTCATCTGAAGCAGCGCGGTTTAGTGGCAAGAGCACGGGGTTGAGAGTCAGAGGACGTGGGTTCTAACCCCGCCTACGCCACGTGTCTGCTGTGGGACCTTGGGTAAGTCCTTTATCTTCTCTGTGCCTCAGTTTCCTCACCTGTAAAATGGGGATTAAGCCTGTGAGCCCCACGTGGGCCAACCTGATTACCTTGAATCTAGCCCAGCGCTTAGAGCAGTGCTTGGCGCATAGTAAGCGCTTACCGAACACCATCATTATGAATTACTATTATCATCTGCAGGCCCAGGGGCCGAGCCGGCGAGAAGAGCACCGGCAAATGGGGTGGGGGGGCGCGGAACCTGCAGCCGGAGGAGAGCGAGGCTGACTCCCTGCTCGGGGGGTGGGCGATGTCTCCCCTCCTCATCCCACCCCCCACCGAGTCCCACCCCTCTCCCCTCAACCCCACTACCGCTACCCCAGGGGGCTGCGCCCAAGGCAGAAGAGAGGAAAGGGGAGGGGGGACAAGACTGAGAATAATCTTTGCTCAAACAAGCCGCGGGGATCGCCGGCGTTTGGCAATGCAATCTACTGAGGACCGGGAGAAGCGGGGGCAGGATCAAAGCATTCTTGCCGCGGGGATCGCACCCGGGGTTGCCGTTTAGTTAGCCTGCCCTAACCTTGCTAATAAATTTTCGGGGAAAGGAGAAGAGGGCGGGGGGGATTAGCCTGAAGAGGGAAGTGGAGGGAAATGGAGGGGGAGGGTCTGAGTGGTTGGGAAGGGAACAGTAGTTTCTTGCACCTGCAGCCTCGCCACATGTTCATTCAATGCAAAGCAGTTTTCCTCTCTCCTCTCCCTCTCCCGCTTCTCAAGACCGCTTCACACACTCCTTCCCCTCCTAACCCTCCTCCAAGCCACTAGCCCTCCAGGGTCATTGTTTTTAAAGCGGAGATTCCCTCTCCCCCCAGCTGAAACCTTTATAGCATCTCTCTCCCCTGCATCTCCCTCCCTCCCCACCTTCCCTTCTGTCCCTTCGTCTCTCCATCTCTCCCTCTCCTTCCTTCTTTCCCATTTTCCCTTCTTTCTTCCTCAGCCCCCTTGTCTACCCTCTTATCTATGTTCCCCCACTTCTGCCATGCACAGATACATACACAATGTGAGAACGCTTTCATCAGACTCCTCTCTATTTCCCTTCTCTTCCCCATTGCCCCACTCCTATGCAGGCTTCGGTCTAGCTTCCTTTTCCCATTCACTGTTAGAAAAACTTTAAAACATAAAAAATGCCATTATTGGGTCAGACCACCCAGCTCGGTAGTCTGTTTCCTACAGTAGCAACGAGACGCATAGAGGAAATCGTGACAGTTGTCCTTATTGATATCCATCCTATCTTTCCCCCTAACTTTTCCCTTGGGGAAATTATGAACTTCTAGTCCATTCATTTATTCAGATCTCTCTTGAATAAATCCCATAGGCTTTAATTCCCACTGTATGAGGAAGTCTCATTCTGTTTACCACCTTCAAGCATCTACGGATTTTCCCCTCTCCTGTACTAAGATGTGGTGAACGGCAATTGCCTAGTATACAACCTTCATAATTTTATCAACTTTAATTTTGTTTCCTTTCAGCCTTCTTTACAAACTGGAGTCTTACCTCAAATGGAGGTGTCTCCGTCCTTTAATCAATCAATCAACAATATTTATTGAGTGCCTACTCTACGTCAAGCACTGCACCAAGGAAGCGGCATGGCCTAGTGGATAGACCACGGGCCTTGGAGTCAGAAGGACCTGGGTTCGAATCCTGGCTCCTCCACTTGTCTGCTGTGTGACCTTGAGCAAGTCACTTCACTACCCTGAGCCTCAGTTACCTCATCTGAAAAATGAGTATTAAGACGGTGAACCCTATGTGGGACATGGACTGTGTCCAACATGGTTACTTTATATCTACCCCAGTGCTTAGAACAGTGCCTGGCACATAGTAAGCATTTAACAAATGCTATTTTTTAAAAAAGTGCTTGAGACATCACAACAGAATTAGTAGTCACAATCCCTGCTCTAAAGAAAATAAAATACAGGTAGGAGGAAGCAATATATCAATCTATAATATTTATTGAGCACTTACTCTGAGCAGAGCCCTGTACTAAGTGCTTGGGAAAATGTAATAGAATTAGTAGACACAATCTCTTCCCTCAAGGAGTTTACAATCTAGCAGGGGAGATAGACTCTAAAATA
Organism: Ornithorhynchus anatinus; assembly: GCF_004115215.2. Classification (NCBI taxonomy): domain Eukaryota; kingdom Metazoa; phylum Chordata; class Mammalia; order Monotremata; family Ornithorhynchidae; genus Ornithorhynchus; species Ornithorhynchus anatinus. The sequence continues at coordinate 55,287,815 of NC_041753.1, read as the reverse complement.
AATTACAGAAAGGGGGAAACAACAGAGTTTAAAGATATATACATAAGTACTGTGGTGGGGGTGTGTGTATGTGTGTGTGTGTGTGTGTGTAAATGGAGAATAAAGATATGTCCATAAGTGTTATGGGAGTGGGTGGTGTGTACCCAATCATCGTGGCCTATTGAATAGTAGACTTGAAGATTGTTCCCCTGAAACTCAGGGGAACCCTGGATTTGAGTATGCACCTCAGTTTTCTTCCAATATAAAATGGTATGCTCATATCTTTTATCTTGCCTGGTACTCCTTCCTCGTTCAAATCAGCCAGACCAAAGCCCTCCAGATTTTCAACACCCTCCTGAAAATCCACATATTTCTGGAGACATTCCTCGATTACTTTCCACTTCTCCAAGTCATTTCACCCCAACAACCCTCCTTAGCATTTATGCATATATCAATTTACACACTCTACTCATTTTCCACAAGGAACTCTGCAGTTCTGCATCAGCCTGTTGAAACAGGAAACTTAGACCACAATCCCCAACATATACAACAAAAGGGCATTTCTCAATGATACTGTACACCAGACAGCTGTCAAGACATTGGGTGTGGCCAAGTGAAGTCACCGAGATCAGTTCATTGCAAATGACTGAGATAAAGCTTTCTTGCAACATAACATTTCCTGCACCACCATCACACTGCGGCATCTGAGAACTCAGACAGGAGTGAGGTTTTCAGAACATTGTAATGCAGAATGCAAATCAAGTGAAGGGTAAGATTCTGTCTATGATTGCCACCCTAGATAACCTCATAGCGAAAAGACTTAGACCTTCCTGGGAAAGGGAGTTATCTTTGATCGGAAAGATGATTCTAGACTAGCCTACTTTTAAATACAGTGAGAAAGAAACCCATCCAGTTATTGGAGTGGTAATTCTATCTGGCTTGTATTCACATACATTAGAGATGAGACCACAAGATCTCAAAGGTACTACCATCATCAACATCTTCAAGAAGAAATGTGAAAGATCTGAGCTAAAGGCAATCAGGGATTCTGCTACGTTGGCAGTACACCATTCAACAATATGCTAGAGACCATTATAAAACCAGGGGTGAAGATAAAAAGTGACTCTTACCAGACTACCGGGCAGAAGGCCCGAGGCGCTCTGATAAGACCTACTATTGTGCGGGATGGAGATTAGAGGGCAGGGGCAGTGAGGCAGTGAGACAACGGTGACAGTGAGCCCTGGTCTGGCCTACCTTATAGACCAGTGAGGACAAGGGGAAGAGGTAACCCCAGAGGACTCCAGGTTGGTGTGGGTAGGACTGGAAGTCACATCCAGCCAGCTGAAAGAGCTGAAGCGGTAGGGAGCTTGGGCGACCCTGAAGCAGACAGATGAAAGCACTGCTGGTGTCCGACTGGATGCAAAACACATTGCAGTTTGTTCCTGTGCTGTGGCCTCAGGCAGGGGCTGACACTGGGTCGGGGCAACATCTCTTCCTTAGGACACACAACTGCATCAATGAGAGCAGCCTAGCTGTCATACTGGCCTGGGGTGGCTTGGCATGGTGCCAAGAACGAAGGTCTTCCACTTGGAATAATTCATACCAGAATGGGCTTGCTGGCACTTATTGTTTTCCCTGTACCCTGTTCCAGACCATTCCAGATTACTTCCACTTCTGTGTAAAACCAGATCAGCAAAGCCACATATCACTTTGGTGTCTGTCAGAGTGTGGAACAATGTGATATGAAACTTCAGACTAAACTAAATGTTTATAGAGCTGTAATATTGTCCAGCCTTTTATATGGTTTGTGAAACTTGGGCTCCCTACCGAGGTCCCATCTGGGTCCTTGAACATTTCCATCAGTGCCACCTATGTGCTATACCCAATATTAAATAGCAAAACTGGACTGATAGAATGAGATTTTGAAACACTGTCAGTCTACCAGTGCTTAATGGTTCAATACAGCAGAGCTTTGCTGGGTGGCATAGAATGGATATAGCAGGATATTCAAACTGCTCCTCTGTAGTGAGCTGAAATGGACTGAAAGCTGGAAGAACAGATGGAGTGTTTTAAGAAAGAAGTGAAACCCAGCAGTACACAGCCTGGTGTGTAGTTGGTATGAAAGGAATCAATCAATCTCATTTAATGGTATTTACTGAGTGCTTTCCAGAGCACTGTACTAAGCTCTTGGGAGAGTACAATACAATGCTCCCTGTTCATAAGGAGCTTACAGTCTAGAGGGAGGAATTGAAATGAGATTCCTTCAGTTTATTATTTTAGCAAATACGCTTTTTATGAATTGGTTAAATGGAGGGGAGAGCTTTGAGAGACTATAGAAATTGAATAGCTCTGTAGAATTGTTCTTTCTGAGTAGTTCTGGAAGGATCATGATACTAGGAAGCAAATCAATGTCAAATGCTCAAGTAACAAATATGCCAATAAAATAAAGTAACGATCTGTATGAGAGCTCAGTGTGGAAGGATTTGTCGATATCTTCAGTCACATTTGCCCATATGGATAACGTTCACTGTTAGTGGTGACATCTTTTTCTGAGGAAGAGGAAGGACTTTCATTTGGATAAGGACTTGTCCTGCTCCTCCCAAAGCAAATCATAAGCAGGCCTCAGTCCACTAGCTGTTTCCATCATTTATAAAATAAAAACCTCCCCTCCTTCACTGAGGATTTTACACAGTACTGTAGTCACAGAATATAGTGCACAGGAAAATATTGCAAACTTGCATGTAGATCCAAAGCAATCTATAAATTTCTAAATAGTTTTAGCTACCTCTAACTTTTTTATCAGCCCCACACAAAATATTTAACAGAATGGTGATGCTGCTGCTGATAATGAGCTCAGTAGCCTGAAGAAATAGGATACCATTGCTGTGGGTCAGTTTCTTCTTTTTCTGTTTGTTTGTTTGCTTGTTAATTCTCAACTGAAATTCCTTCAGATCCTGGGCCCGTTGTTGACAGCTACTGTAACTTTTTTGGCCTTTTTGATAGGATATATCATTTGACTGAGAGTCAAGAGTCTTACTGTTTTGCCCTATGACCTTGGCCAAATTACTTAACTTGCCTCTGCTTCCCCAACTGCTTAATCTGATTCCCCAACTTTAAAATTGGGAGACTGGAGAGGAGGGAGAGAGGAATTTATAATATTTTCCTGGATAGATGGTTATGGGCAGATAAAAACCTGTAAATTATTCCAGACAACCATGAGCTTCTCCCGGTGCTTCCCCCAACTTCGGTCTCCCAGGCCTATTTCAGTTGATGCCCTGAAAGGCATCAACTTTCTGAAACGTCTCTGAAAGGGAGATGCTGCTTCAGTAGGAGGCGGGGTTGGTTAAAGGCAGAATCGAGGCTTCTAGACGGCAGCCTCTCGGTTACATGGCAACCATTTCTGGAGCGCGATGCCCGCAGGGCACGATGTAACCACGGCCTCTCCTCTTCTCCGAACCCTTGGACCCAGTCCTACGAAGCCAAGGACCCGGAACAGCTGAAAAGCGGCCCGTGCTTGCTTCATAGTTTCCCTGCAATACCTTCCCTCGGGCAAACTCAAATTGCCCAATTTGGTGGTCGGTAAGGGCGGGGTGGGGATTTCTCCATATACTTGGAAGGCATCACCATCGCCTGTAATAATGTACTGGCGCAAACTGGGGTCGGGATAGATTTAGTAGATGTTTCAACGAAATGCAACCGAAACATTTGCCATTTGTTTTTCTTCGAGGAGAAATGCGAAACCAGATCTGAGTTTTTGTTTGCCTTTAGAGATCGGCATTATGAGCATTATGCATATCAAAGGGAAGGAATAGTTCCCGGAGTAAGAGTATTAACACTATTACCGTTCGCGAGCGGTGATGTATTCGAGTACACCAAACCCATTGGGAAATCCTCTCTTCGGAATCCCATCTGGAACTTTCTGTTTCCATCTATCCACTGGAGTCCACAGCAAACCATTAAGGAACAGAGGTTGATTCAGTGGGGGCATACTCCTCACGGTTTGCAAACGAACCCATTTCGGGGGCGCTGGGGGGCACCATCATCTTCTTCGGTCTCAGCGGCAGCCAAACTTACGCCCTCCTCCAGTGCCAAAAGGCCAAATTGAGAGGACAGAGCACCCTCCCAAGTCAACCTCCCTCAACCTCCCACGTGGGCCACGGGATGCAGGAAAATCACATCGCACCAAACGTTGCGCGCCCCCTCCCTCCCTTCTCCTCCCGCCCCTCTCTCTCGGTGCCACCTGCAAGGCGGGGCCGGGTGGGTCGGAAATGGAGGAGAGAGTAGCAGAGTCCCCCGCCGCTGGGGAACTGGTTCTTCGCCCTGTCCCCTGGGCCCTGAGGCGGGCGAGAGCTAGTGGGGTGCTGCTGTTGGATCAGCTCTGTCTCTTGCTCCCTCCGAACTGGACTTTCAGCAGCAGGGGTAGCCCCTGATCGCCGAGCCGAGGGGTGGAAGAGGCAATGCACTTTCCAAAACATCTTTTTCAGGTGGGAAGGGAAGGAAAGATTAAAACCCAAACCAAAAAGCTCCAGCCAAAGGCAGGAAAAAGAAGAGGTGCGGGGGGGGGGGGGGCGGGGATGGATTTGCGTTGAAAACGCTTCTCTAGATAGCGGTAGACAAGCTCGACCGTAGACGGAAAGACGGAGATTACCCGGCAGCTAAATAAAGGAGACACCAAGGAGGGGAGTGTCGGTGTTGGGGCGCGCTAGCCCCGGGGAAGAAATCCATCCACACCTTGGAAGTGTGGCATCAAGGGGCAGATCCATCATCCCTCCTGTTGCTTTTTTCGTACATTTCCTTCCCGGCCCCACCAAAGCGAAAATCAACCGCTGGGGGGCCCAGCCGCTTTTTCCGCGGGACGGGAGGAGGAAAGGTGGAGGGAAGGAGGAGAGAAAGAGGAGGGAAGGAGGAGGTGGTGGATGGAGGTGGCGGCGGCGGGGGGAGATGGGGGCAGCAGGGCGAGGCGGGGGTGCGAAGGCTCGACCCAGCGGAACGCAAACAAACCTCAAGAGGGAGAAGAAGAAAGTTAGACAAACACCCCTTGAAGAACCGTGGACCGACTCCCCCGTTCCCCGCGGGCAAAGTAAACACGAGGCGGACTGTTTTGTAATTTACTATAGCGACTCACAGAATTTCACTTTGTAATTTGGTATCAGTTTACAAGCAAAAGGGACTTCTGTTTCCTCACCTAACAGGTCCTCTGTGATGCCTGACCCCTTTTAAGAGGGACCCCAAGAGGGAAAGCTGGATTCCTTGGGGCTTTGCCTTTTAGTCATGCTTTTAAGTCAAACGGTAGCCGGGGTCCCTTTTAAGGATGAATCATCCCGACCGTCCGGGAGTATCAACTGGCTCTCCGCCTCCCCGCATTCCCTCTCTTGCCCGCTCCTTTCCCGCCGCCCCGATGCCCGTCCCTCCCGGCCCGCGAAGCCGCAGACGCTCTCCGTTTCCCGGGGGGAGGAAGTTGACGGTGGGAGACTTCCAGCCCCCCGGAGAGTGCATCGGGCGTGGGGAGAGGAGGAGTGGCGTCTGGGGAATGGGTGGGGGGCGGCAGGGCTGAGCCGGCCCCACGTACGCTCCCCCTTTTGGGGTGGGGGAGTGGGTGCCGAGCTAGCGGCCGCCTGATTTTCTTTCCCTTGTCCCGCGTTAAAGCAGCCAGTCCTCTCTCGGAGGAAAACCGAGGGAGCAGTTCATTGTAAACTATTCAGATCAATGGAAAAGGATTCCTGTGGTTCGCGAAAGCCCCTTCTCTACTCTCCCCTTTCTCCCGTCCCCCCTCGCCTCCCCGCAATCATTCCTTCTCTTAGAGCAAGAAAGGGCTGCCGTATATACAGCCAAGAACAAATCTTGCTTCGTCCTCTCAAGCTCTTCTCCGACATCGTTTCTCCTCTCCTCCCATCCCCTCCGAAGAGCCCCGCATCTTCTCCGCATCTCCACTCAGAGCTCCTGCCAATCCTCAAAGCTGGGGCACTGCCTTCTTCGGCAGATTCAGCGGCTGCCGGCTTCGCCTCCTTCTCTCTCAGTGAGAAATTTACAGTACACAAGATTCTGACTGACCCGAGTTTTCCCTTTAGATAAAGACTTGAACTCGATCCACTTCAAGGGCTTCTGTTTATTTTCAGTTGAGAAATAACCTTCCCCTTTCATCCTCTCCCACTCCCCTTCTCTTTTCTTTGTCCCCCATCTTTCTTTCCTTTTCCCTCTTTCTTCCACTCCCAATTTCTTCACCCTCTTCATCCCTCTCTCCCTTTTCTCCTCCACGTTCTCTCTCCCCTCCTCCTGGTTTTAGGTGACAGTTTGCAGCGGATTCTTTAAAAAAAAAAAACTAATGGGGTCTTTAAAATAAGGCTTAAAGTGGCTTTAGGCAGAATAGTTCCTTATGTGTGATTTAGATTTTTTAAAATTTGGAGGAGAAAATAAAGCCATGTGAAAACACCTGTACAATATGTAAATGTATGCTGAGTAATTTTGCCTTTTCGGGTCGGTATAAACACTACATTTGCAAAGACAAACACGTAGCTGTCAAAACCAAAGCCAGAACGATTCGTTGGAAGTTAGCAAAAAGATATCTAACCAAATTAATACCTAGAATAATGTCCACTCTCGAGGTCGGATATAAACAGCGCCAAATTTGCTTATTTTCTTGTGGCACTGGCATCTTAGAGTCTAGACTTGAAGATTCCTACGACTACAAACCTGGACGTCTCGTCTCTGTCTCATTTCCTCAGGAGGTATGAGACCGGAGAAATGTTTCCTCTAAGTCCCCAGTTTTATCTCTGCCCTCTGTGTTAGAGGACTCACCTGCTGCTGTTGCTTCTTCTCTTGTACAGCCTATATGGACCGCTGCTTCCCAAGAGTCTTTAGAATATTCGAATCCAACTCTTCAGTCGCCCTTGAATGCTAAAAGAAACTGGGAATCGGGTGGGGCCAAGCCTAAATTTACAAAAAGAAAACCACCCTTTCCTTCCACTTTGGCCATTCAGAGTTCAAACGCTTATTAATTGATGAGACTCATTTGGAAAGGCATCTCTTATACTCATACACTCGAACCGACACCCACGTGTCTTTACGCAAATATGGATTTCATTCTGACATCGTACTTCTTAGGTTTAGAGATAGCTCGTTTTGCCTAGGCATTTGTCTCGGTGGAGAAGCTTTAGTTCTACTTTAATAAATTTGCATTTCTCCCCCCACACCGGGGTTTATTAATCAGTGTGGAGTGATAGGAAAAAAAAGATAGAGCCAGAATGTTTTAAAGTTCAGGGACAGAGCCCATCAAGACTCTTGAAATAATTTTCTCAATCTCTCTCCCGCTAGAGAGATAAATCACTGGGGTGTTTAAAATAGTGCACGTAACTCAGTTTTGAAAGAAGAAACAATCCTTTCAATACTGTGGAAAGTTAGTGTTGGTGACCATTATTGGGGGGGGGGGGATTTCCAAAGAAAATCGTCCCCTGTCTCTTCACTCCCCATTTTTAAGAAAGAGAATGCTTTTCAAAATAGGGTAACAAAGCATACTTGCCTTTTAGGGTCCCCCCCCCTTAAGTTTAAACACAGTGACTTATTCATCTGCTAATGCAGTAAAACTTGGAAGTGAGTGACCGAAATAATGTGTTAGCTATTTGATTCCAGTGCCCCAGTTTCCCCAAATGAAAGGGCAAATTCATATTCGATGAGCAGTAGTGCACTGAGTTTCTAGAAGAGGCTTCCTAAACGGCGGGCATCCTTGAAATGATTCCCATTATAGCTGTCGACTGCTACAGTACAGTGTTGGAGAATTATCATTCCCTACCCTCTTAGTAACGTTAGGCTGATTAGGATAATAATATATTCTCCCTCTCTAGTTCCCTGACTTCATGGAAGGATTACCATCTCCTCCTGTGTTTACAACACAGACGGCGAATTTAATGTATCGGGATTCTTTGGTGTATATATGTTTGTTTCCCGGTACGAGAGGTCAACGGTGACTCTTTGGTAGAGTCCAGTTCAACTTGGTGCTTGCTTTTGGTAAAGGTGACCCCCCCCCCCCCCCCCGACCCCAGACGCGGGAGGCTGGCGAAACGGCGAAGGGGAGGAGTCCCGAAGCAGAAAGAGAGGAGAAGGCGGAGGAGAAAGAGAGGCGTCTGAGGCCTCAGCCAATCGGAACGCACACCGCCTTGGAGACCCACCAATCGGCTGTCCCGGAGCGTGGCAGCCGGAGCTGATAATAGAAAGGAGGGGCGAGTCGCGACTGTGCGGCGGCGATCTGCGCAAAGGCAGCCGCCCGGTATAAAGCAGCGAACTGCCTTGACTGAGCCCGGAAGAACATCCCCACCTTCCCACCTTCTCTCCGCTGAAGTGAGCCGAGTCGTCCCTACAACTTGCAGCGAGTTACTCGCTCGGCCCCAGCTGGCGTGTTCAGCCCAGCATCCCCTCCGGAAGACCGCTCAGCCGCTCGGTCTTTCCGTCCTGCAGCCCGACCCGGCCGAGCTCCTCACCCCGGTGCAACGGCCGAACCTGCGATGTGCTGCTGAGGACCTGCGCCTTCCTGTCCTCGCCGCCGTCTGGGCTTTCCGGCTTCCATTCGTGCCGTGGGCGCGTCCCGTCTGAGAGCCAGACCGCAACAAGATCGGCTGTCATTCGCGTCTCCTGCCAGCCTGGACCACATTCCTTTGGTGAGTCTAGTTGCTTGGGGGAATTAAAGATGTGTTCCGGGATGGCGGGGGGAGGAGGTGGGGAGAAGGGCGGGCTGGAGAGTGGAGGGAGGAGGACCAGGAATGTGGGGCTGGCTGGGTGTTGGGAGGGCAGGTGACGAGCCACGCTTTGTTGAAACGAATCAAGCCGAACCGCGCTAAAATGCCCTGCCTACCCAGGGACGCAGGCCGGTGCCCCCCCCCCCCCCCCCCGAGTGATGTTACTCCACCTTCATCCCCTTGACCCGAGATTTGTTTTGAAAATGCCGCGGGGCCATCAGAAATCTTTCATTCTCCTTTATTGGGGGTGGAGGGGAGCTATTTCAACCCCTCAACCACACGTCCACCGGAGTGGTGTTGCGGATTTTAGATACGGCCAACTTTGATTCCCTCTCTGCCTCCTTCCTCTCCTGTCCCCTGCCTAACTCTTCCTCTCCCCCGAGTGGCCGTGCCGCTCCTTGAAGCGGGCAGGCCGAGGTGTTTGGGGGAAACTGCAGCAAGTCTGGAAGAATTGCTCGTTTCCAGCCGACACCGAAAAGGGAATACAGGCCTCGTATTTACAGTTAATAGGTAAATTGACGTGTCGTTCAGGACACGAAGGGCCGACTTGAATGAAATTTGACAGGTGGTTCGACCTATTCGGGTACAAGAGACGTATGGGTGAAGTGGGTTTAATCGCGAAGCGATGTGTTCAGGGCAACGCGGAAGCAGATGAATGCTGAAGATGATTCCGAGGAAGACTCTGCAATAGCTCTCTGTGTGTGTGCGTGTGTGTGCGTGTGTGTGTTTTTAATGGACATGGAAAGGTGCGCGGATAATTCAGAGATGCGGTAACCACAACTCTCAGATCGGGCACAAATGACGAGAACGCAAGTACGCCCCGGTGGGGCAAGAGGTGCTTTACGGGCGAGTTGTTCATCGCGGGGGCGTGGATGTTGGCAAACCCAGAGGAGTGTTGGTGAAGGAGGCTGAGGCGGGGGTCCTGGGTACGATTGTGTCTCCACAGGCAGCAGGAAGTGCAGGCCCTGCCGAATTGACGGGAGATACGGCGCGCAGAGCCATGACTGAAAAGCAAGGGGCCCCGGCGCTGGGGGACTGGGAGATCGATGTGGAGACCCTGGAGTTAGAAGAGGGCGAGAAGGAGCCGCCGCCGCCGTCCTCGCAGCAGCTACCGCAGCACAACGGGCCCAGACCCCTGCAACCGGGAGGACCCCGGGAGGACGAGGAAGAGAAAGAAGAAGAAGAGGAGGAAGAGGACAAGGAGGAGGAGGAGGAGGAAGACGAGGTGGAAGGAGAGGAGGAAGGAGAGGACGAGGGGGCAATCCCGGGCCCGTCCCAGCAGTCGCTTGGCCAGCAGCAGCCGCCGCCGCCGCCGGAGCCAGAGCCGGAGCAGGAGCGGCAACCACCTGCGGGGCAGACGGAAAGAGGCGGCGGCGAGCAGCGGAAGCTGAGCCGCACGCCCAAGTGCGCCCGCTGCCGCAACCACGGCGTGGTCTCCTGCCTCAAGGGCCACAAGCGCTTCTGCCGCTGGCGCGACTGCCAGTGCGCCAATTGTCTGCTGGTGGTGGAGAGGCAGCGGGTCATGGCCGCCCAGGTGGCGCTCCGGAGGCAGCAGGCCACCGAGGTGAGGAAGAGGAGGAGGAGGAGGAGGAAAAAGAGAGGGTGGAGGAGGCGGGGACCTTGTTACCCCGGGCTTGAGGGCGGACGGCAGGCGCAAAGCGGGCACAAAACGGGCGCAGGCAGCAAGGGTACCACAGGGCTCGAACCCTCCAGGGGGCAACCGAGGGACTGTTTTCGGGGGATGGGAAGGAGCAGGGAGGGGGCAGGAGTGACGATTGGGGAAAACAGATACTCCATCGACTTCAGGAAGACGGCCCCCTGAACTCTTTGGGCCCCTCCACCTCCTTTCCTCCATCCTCCTCATCATATCATCAGTGTCAAGGTGACTTCACCCCCGCCCCATCTCTCGCGACTATCCTTCCCCCAACTCCGAGTGCTCTCACTTCCTCGTCCCCAGAGCCGGGTCCGGGGGGGATTCCCCCCCCCCCCCCGGACCTGGGAACAGGTTTGGGAAAGGTTGGTGACAACGGCAGAAGCGCCCACCACCACCGCCACACTTTTCGGGCAGCGCCCAGGCCTCGCGCATTCTGTAAAAGTTCTCGACGGGTCTGTCGGGCCGGCGCCGAGGAGAGAAAGGAAGGAGTCGTTTATCTTAAAGCGTGAGGGACAGTCCGTTTGTAGCCGGATGTCCCCCAGCAGTTGGTTCGACCCCTCCCGCCCCCCACCTTTCCCACTTCCCCCATCGGGGAAGCTTGGAAGCCGGGCTCAGCCTGGGCCCCCCCCCTCCCCTGCGGCCAGCCCTGCGTCCTCTCCCGTGCCCCGGGAGCGCCCGGCCCTGGATGGCGCAAGCTCCGGCCCTCGCTTTCCATCGGCAAACGGACCCGACCGTCCAGGCTCGCCCACCACCACAACCGGGTAACTATTGCCCCCCACACCGCCACCTCACCCACGGCCAGATGGGGCTGGTTGGAGGGGGCGGGGATCCGAGGAGCCGAGACTTTCTCGGAGGCGCCCCGAGGAAGGCGCCCTTCGGGACGTCGGGGTGGCTGGGGGAGACGCGGGGGTGGGGGGGGCGGGCCCAGGGAGGGATCTGGGCCGAGGACACGGGCAGAGACGTAAGGCTTCTCAGCGGAGGGCGCGATGCTGCTCGAGAAGCGATGTGGGCTTCGCATCTCCCCCGGGGGCCGCCTCCCCTTCTTCCCTCCGCGCCCCCCGAAACACATACCCCTCGGTCCGTCTCCCAGGCTCCCTGCCTGCCCCGACCGCGAACGAGCCTGGTCCTTTCGTCAAGACAGCTCTGGTAACGGGACGGTGGGTGCTGGGCGCTCGAAGGTGACCAGGCCCCGGCCCCAAGAGGCCCCTCCCTTGGTCCCCGGGGCCCTGATCCGCCCCCTGTGCAGTGTGCCCAGGGGGTGGGCTCTGCCCAGGCCTCCCCGCATTAGCCCGGAGGCGAGGAGCGCGCCCATCCGCCGCTCCCCGGCCAGACGGGCCTTGGCATTTCGGTTGGGAGAGCAGGAGCGGTGATTTAACACCCCCCCCCCCCCAATTTCTCCGTGAGTTCATTTCGCCTCATAGCGGTCCGGGAAACAGAATGATCGTTTAGCACGGTGATTTCCCTTTCGTTTGAGTCCTTTCTTGATTTTGTTCCCACCTGTAGGACAAGAAGGGGCTCTCAGGGAAACAGAATCACTTTGAGCGCAAAGCTGTCTACCAAAGACAAGTCAGGGCGCCCAGTCTGCTGGCCAAAAGCATTTTGGAAGGTAAAAATATACATGCCCCCGATCATTCTCTCTCTCCTTTTTTCCCCTTTTAACCGGAATGTATAGCTCTAGAGCCTATCAGCAGCTGCTGCGTTCACCCGCTTCACTGTGACACATTATTTATCGAACAGCGGAGAATTCGACGGGAAGGCAATTGTAACGTCCTAAAACCTTCCTCCAGCAGCAGAGCGGGCAGGCAATGCTTACGTTTTGAAAAACAAATCAACGACCTAGAAGGCTTTCTGTAAAGCCTGCCCTCCCTGAGACAGTCGTTTTAGATTTATGTCCATCTGCTAATCTAAGTAAAGCATTGCACGAGACAGTAGAGTTTACCCTAGAGTTAGGGGTGCAGTAAAGGCACAAATGAAAGCATGATTAGAGAAGATATAGTGTGAAGGAATGAGATGAGAAAGACCACTGCTAGGCACTTCACACATAACGGGAAGAAGAATTGAACAGTTTTCTAACGGTTTTGATCAATATAGAGACAATCCCAATAATTTGGGCCGAAGTTCTCACTTTCCCCCTCAATATTAAGCTTTTGGGGATGGCATTGACTAGATACCATCTTCCCTTCACTTTTGTCTGCAGACAAACTGATTTTGAATCCTGGATTCAAAGTAGGACAGTAATTCGTCCAGTTTCTCAAAGGATTTCCTAAGGCTAAGTCTAATTTTTTTTTTAAAAAAGGCAAACATGGGAAGTGGAGAGTTATTAGTTTTCTGGGGATTCTGGACTGTGTAGAATTGCCAAATCTTCATGCTTTTGTTGATGTGATGTGGATTTGCCTGGGGTGTCTTTAGGAGAAACTGTATATTTATTATTAAAGTAATTTGTACTGCTTGGAGCTCAGGGTTTCAAATCTCCTCTCTCCTCTCCTCTCCCCCTTGTCTCCTCTCCTCTATCCTCTTTCTCCTCCCTTCTTCCTTTTTTCTCCCCTCTTCATTTTCTCCTCTTATTACTCTCTTCCCCATTTCTTTTGTTTTCATCGACAACCAAACATTTAGGTTGCCTTTAAATGATACCCTTTTTAATCTGTTGACTATTAACATTTAAATCATTCTTTAAAAGTACTCCATTGACCAGTTCAGGTAAAGAAAATTCAGGAAAATTCAGGTTCAAAACTAGATTTCTAGGTTTTGAGTATGCAGTTTGGCTGTCCACACAGCTCAGATTAATTGGATAATTTCTAGCCATTATCAATTTTGTGCTGTACAGGTTGCATCCAATTGTACATTAATTGTACATTTTGAAGGTTTTAATTTCGGTGCAGGTAGTAAGGGCAAGGGTCACACTTATACCGCAAAACTGTGCCAAAACAAGTTTGAGAAATTAGGGCTGTTAGTGCAGGATTAAATCCAGGAAAATGACTAACAGTGATTTGCAATACAGAGGCATTCATTTTCATTTGAAATTGTATTCACAAATGAGTGAAATGAACACATCTTTATGCAACCACAAATAGACAACGGACTCTTCAAACACATTTGATAGTGATGTGAGCTGCTGTATGATGAAATGCTCAGAGTATTTTATATTGCCAGAAATGACATTTATATTTCACTAATCTCTGTTTTTAGTTTTGTGGTAGTTGTAAATTTCAGGATGATATAGTCTGATCGCTTGAGTAAACGTTTTGGTCACTTTCCAAGATGATTAGTACTAGGGGGAAATGGTTTAAAAAGACAAGTTACAAAGTAACTTTAAGAATCTCATACCAAACGTTTTGAGCTTGAAGGTTTTTTTTTTTTTCGGGGAGGAGATGGTTGTAACATGGCACTGAAAAGTGATTTTGGCCAGGCAACAAAGCTCTTTCCAGTTTGTGTGCTTTCACTGAAATTCATTCTTTGAGTTGTTTCCCCTGTTCTCTTTTCTAATCTGGTTTAACTTTCTTTCTTCTTTTCTCCTAGTTGTCCTTGGAATTTTCTTCCATCTATAATTTTCTTCCATCTTTAGAAAATAAAAATGGCATCAGTTCTAGGTATAGCTATCTTCTTTGACAATGTGGAGGAGGGTTAAATGAGTATTAATGTAAATGTTGTTTGAAGGAACCGACACAGCAAGTCTCTTACTGAAGTGGAGCTTGGATAAATGTTAACCTTTGAGGGTAAAATGAATACGACTATTCCTCAGCTGTAAGAACGACACAGAGAGTATTTTAAATTGAAATTACAGACCTCCTCTTGTTTTTTTTTTAAATCGGGGTTGGAAATGCTAATAATTGTAAAATAGCTATCATTGTTTCTTAAATTTGCTGCTGTCAATCTGGGTAGTCTTTTGACTAATTAGTGGTTTTGCCGTTGTCTTGCAAAGCTTGAATGTTTTCAGATATTAATTCCCTGCCTTCACACTTTCCATGTGCATAATTTACTCCTTTTAGGCTATCGCCCCATTCCAGCAGACCCTTACTTAGGAGGGAATTCCCCCTTGCCACCCCCTGTAAGTGACAGGATGAGAAAAAGGCGGGCCTTTGCTGATAAAGAGCTGGAGAACATTATGCTAGAGAGAGAATATAAGGAGAGGGAGATGATGGAAGCTACCCAAGCTGCCTTATTCCTGCCTAACCGCATGGTGCACGGAGCTGAATATAACACCTATAAAACTGCCTTTAACCCATCTCAAATGGAAACTCCCAGCAAGGACTTTTGTAATTTTTTGCCCACCTGCCTTGATTTAACCATGCAGTACTCAGGATCTGGGAATATGGAGCTGATTTCTTCCAATGTCAGTGTGGCCACTACCTACAGACAATATCCTTTGTCTTCCCGGTTTTTGGTCTGGCCCAAGTGTGGCCCCATCAGTGATGCTCTTCTCTACCAGCAGTGCCTGCTAAATGCCACCTCCTCAGTCCAACCTCTGAAACCTGGGACCAGCTGGGACTCTAAAGTCTCTCAAGTCCAGGATGGACAAAACCCAGAGCATGACATGATACCACCCAAAATCGAACATTCGCTCTTGCTTCCTCATGCTCGAGAGGCCCAACCGCCACGAAATGATATTCAGTGTGCCCTTCAGGAGGCCCGTGAGAGATCAGCTTTCTCTCCTCCCAAACGGAATTTCTCGCAGATCTCTGATAAGGACTCCCAGTCTCCTCAAGAGCATGTCTTAAGCAAGATCAGCAAAGAAAGCACCAAGCACCCTCTGCCACTCAAGTATAATCCATTCCACTCATTATTTCAGCAAACACTTAATGACAAATCAGGACCTGAGTTTAAAACACCATTTGTCACAGAGTCTTTGGAAGAGACATCTAAGAAACACAGAGAATGTTCAGTCAAAGAGAACCAGAAGTACAAATTTACAATAGACAGATATGCGAAAGACTTTTTTGCAGTCAAACAAGTTGGGACAAAACTTTCAACAAATGAACCTCTGTCATTTTCTGTTGAATCAATTCTTAAGCGGCCTTCTTCTGCTGTCACTCATGTCTCTCAGTGAACTGCCACTTAAATGGAATGTTTAAACTCTGACAATTTACAGAATTCTTCTCATCTGATTTTTTTAATTAAAATTGTTTTGTACAGAGGAATTTGTGATGTAAATGTCTTTTTACTGTGTACATACATATGCATGATCCTTTTCTTATTCAAGGAGATATATTTAAATGTAAAGACTGGAATCTGCATATGTGCAAACTGTAAAGTGCCATGTTTGCACAGCATTTCAAAAACTACAATAAAATTCAAATTACTTGTTACCGGACCTGTTATTTGCCTTGATTAAGAGGATATTTTTTAAAAAAATTGGCTCATAATAGTATATATTTTAAGTGAACACAGGGCATGCAAATTCCCAGAGGTTACATAATAATGATGGTATTTGTTAAGCGCTTACTATGTGCAGAGCACGGTTCTAAGCGCTGGGTAGATACAGAGTAATCAGGTTGTCCCACGTGAGGCTCACAGTCTTAATCCCCATTTTACAGATGAGGGAACTGAGGCACAGAAAAGTTAAGTGACTTGCTCCAGTCACACAGCTGACAAGCGGCGGAGTTGGGATTCGAACCCATGACGTCTGACTCCAAAGCCCGTGCTCTTTCCACTGAGCCACGCTACATACATACATTAAAGCAATAATAGCTGATTGTTATGTTCAACTTGAGACCACAGAAGGCATTATCTCTAAGCAGTGACGGTATAACTCCGTCCGATGTGCCCACCAATCTGACCACTCCACACTGAGGTTGTACTAAGACACCTAGGATTTTGAATCCTCACACCATCCGTAGAGAGTGCCAAGTTTCAGGATAGTTTGTGGATGTTCTCTGGACAAGCAGTTGAGTCCGTGCAACCACGAAGAGATGTTAACAAGTTTCGTTATTTTATTTTTACCAGGGCTCTATTCCACTAGTGTTCCAACGGTTAAAGGTTCTACACTTTCTATGACAAACACCCAATTCTTAGAGTGGCTCAAGTGGTTTTGCCGGACCTTGTTATTGGTCCAGGAGAATAATAATAATAATGGTGATGGTATTTGTTAAGCGCTTACTATGTGCCAAGCACTGTTCTAAGCTCTGGGGTAGATACAAGGTAATCAGGTTGTCCCACGTGGGGCTCACAGTCTTAATCCCTATTTTACAGATGAGGTAACTGAGGCACAGAGAAGTTAAGCGACTGCCCAAAGTCACACAGCTGACAAGTGGCGGAGGCGGGATTAGAACCCATGACCGCGGACTCCCAAGCCCGTGCTCTTTCCACTAAGCCACGCTGCTTCCCAAAACAGTTGTGACTCTGACGTGATCCATGACTGACCCCGAGTATGACATCGGCCCTTTGGTTGCTTTATAGAGAAGCAGCGTGGCTCAGTGGCAAGATCCCGGGCTCGGGGGTCAGGGGTCATGGGTTCTAATCCCGGCTCTGCCACTTGCCAGCTGTGTAACTTTGGGCAAGTCACTTCACTTCTCTGTGCCTCAGTTACCCCATCTGTAAAATGGGGATTAAGACTGTGAGCCCCACATGGGACAACCTAATCACCTTGTATCCCCCTTGTGCTTAGAACAGTGCTTTGCACATAGTAAGTGCTTAACAAATACCATTATTATTATTATTAATAGATTTTTTTCTTTAATGCTTCTATTTTCTTTTCCAGTTCACTAATGCCTTGCTCTCTATTCGATTAATATAGCAGAAATTTTGGAAAAAAAAACCCCAACAAAATGTCTTCTTCAAATTACATTATATAGTCTTCTTTGATGTAATCTTTAACTTAGAATTTAACTTCAGGCTATCTGAAAATCAAGAGCTTTAGATCCAAAGCTTAATTATGCTATCAGTGAACAAGGTCCCTCCTATGTCTATTCCTATTTCTCCAGCCATAAGTGATGCAAAATGATGGGGCATGAAAGCATTTTCTTTAAAAAAAAAAATTCCTTGCTTTTCTGATGTGAAAGACAGCTACTCCCTTTAGTTGATTTTAAAATGACTTGGTTAATGAAGGACTCATGTAAGCCCCAGAAATTCTTTAAAATAATATTAAATCACTAACTACTCTGGTAACACCAAACTAACCCATCAACCAAACCATAATGCGCTGTTGAGTTTGGACTTTTATTATTAAAATTTGTTTTAATAATAATAATAATAATGTTGGTATTTGTTAAGCGCTTACTATGTGCAGAGCACTGTTCTAAGCGCTGGGGTAAACACAGGGGAATCAGGTTGTCCCACATGGGGCTCACAGTCTTAATCCCCATTTTACAGATGAGGGAACTGAGGCACAGAGAAGTTAAGTGACTTGCCCACAGTCACACAGCCAACAAGTGGCAGAGCTGGGATTCGAACTCATGAGCCCTGACTCCAAAGCCCGTGCTCTTTCCACTGAGCCACACTGCTTCTCTATGTGCCGAGCACTGTTCTAAGCGCTGGGGTAGACACACGGGAATCAGGTTGTCCCACGTGGGGCTCACAGTTGATTTTAAAATGACTTGGTTAATGAAGGACTCATGTAAGCCCCAGAAATTCTTTAAAATAATATTAAATCACTAACTACTCTGGTAACACCAAACTAACCCATCAACCAAACCATAATGCGCTGTTGAGTTTGGACTTTTATTATTAAAATTTGTTTTAATAATAATAATAATAATGTTGGTATTTGTTAAGCGCTTACTATGTGCCAAGCACTGTTCTAAGCTCTGGGGTAGATACAAGGTAATCAGGTTGTCCCACGTGGGGCTCACAGTCTTAATCCCTATTTTACAGATGAGGTAACTGAGGCACAGAGAAGTTAAGCGACTGCCCAAAGTCACACAGCTGACAAGTGGCGGAGGCGGGATTAGAACCCATGACCGCGGACTCCCAAGCCCGTGCTCTTTCCACTAAGCCACGCTGCTTCCCAAAACAGTTGTGACTCTGACGTGATCCATGACTGACCCCGAGTATGACATCGGCCCTTTGGTTGCTTTATAGAGAAGCAGCGTGGCTCAGTGGCAAGATCCCGGGCTCGGGGGTCAGGGGTCATGGGTTCTAATCCCGGCTCTGCCACTTGCCAGCTGTGTAACTTTGGGCAAGTCACTTCACTTCTCTGTGCCTCAGTTACCCCATCTGTAAAATGGGGATTAAGACTGTGAGCCCCACATGGGACAACCTAATCACCTTGTATCCCCCTTGTGCTTAGAACAGTGCTTTGCACATAGTAAGTGCTTAACAAATACCATTATTATTATTATTAATAGATTTTTTTCTTTAATGCTTCTATTTTCTTTTCCAGTTCACTAATGCCTTGCTCTCTATTCGATTAATATAGCAGAAATTTTGGAAAAAAAAACCCCAACAAAATGTCTTCTTCAAATTACATTATATAGTCTTCTTTGATGTAATCTTTAACTTAGAATTTAACTTCAGGCTATCTGAAAATCAAGAGCTTTAGATCCAAAGCTTAATTATGCTATCAGTGAACAAGGTCCCTCCTATGTCTATTCCTATTTCTCCAGCCATAAGTGATGCAAAATGATGGGGCATGAAAGCATTTTCTTTAAAAAAAAAAAATTCCTTGCTTTTCTGATGTGAAAGACAGCTACTCCCTTTAGTTGATTTTAAAATGACTTGGTTAATGAAGGACTCATGTAAGCCCCAGAAATTCTTTAAAATAATATTAAATCACTAACTACTCTGGTAACACCAAACTAACCCATCAACCAAACCATAATGCGCTGTTGAGTTTGGACTTTTATTATTAAAATTTGTTTTAATAATAATAATAATAATGTTGGTATTTGTTAAGCGCTTACTATGTGCAGAGCACTGTTCTAAGCGCTGGGGTAAACACAGGGGAATCAGGTTGTCCCACATGGGGCTCACAGTCTTAATCCCCATTTTACAGATGAGGGAACTGAGGCACAGAGAAGTTAAGTGACTTGCCCACAGTCACACAGCTGACAAGTGGCAGAGCTGGGATTCGAACTCATGAGCCCTGACTCCAAAGCCCATGCTCTTTCCACTGCACCACGCTGCTTCTGCTTCTTTTAATAGAGAGGGTTAATAATAATCATGGTATTTGTTAAGCGTTTACTATGTGCCAGGCACTGTACTAAGCACTGGGGTAAATACAAGCAAATCGGATACAGTCCCTTGTCCCACGTGAGGCTCGCAGTCTCAATCTCCATTTTACAGAATGAGGTAACTGAGCCACAGAGAAGTGAAGTGATTTACCCAAGGTCACACAGCAGACAAGTGGTGGAGTCAGGATTAGAACTCATGACATTCTGACTCCCAGGCCCCTGCTCTATCCACTATGTTATGCTGCTTCTCTATTTTACTGCAACTGTACTTGTTTGTGCCATTTGAGCAGACTGTTAGAGGGAGGGAGTGTAGTTTGGTGAGTGAGAGATCAGGCAGAAATTCCAGTAACTGTTAGGTTTATCACCAAATGTAAAATGTTATCTGACAAAGAATGACCCAGTGTCAGAATGACAGAAATTTCTCTGTCTTCTCAGTTAATTTTATTTTCTTCTGTAATATTCCTTTCATTTCAGACTAGCATGAATCAGTCAGAGTTAGTTTTCCCTTTCTTACTAGAGTGGACATAGGAGGCTAAAAAATATGTTAAATGCAAACTTAAGCCTAGACCATAGTCTATTCATAGGCAAAGGTAAAGAACCAGGGTGGAGACAACTGGCCTGCAACTTTAATGTGAAGAAAATCCCAATATCAAAATGAACTGTTTCCTCCCCCTTTTATGCTTTTAATATTTTATATAGTCATATAAATTAACTCTTTATCCTTCTGAGCTCATTTGACTTTCTTAAAACTTTTTTTTTCCCCTCATTCGATGCCTTTTAATCATATTTAATTGGCTGCTGGAATAAGTTATTTTTCTCACATTACCAGTGGCCACTAGTCTATTACAGTCTATTGTTCTTGAGCCTGTCTACTTTTGTACTAACACTTTCCCTGACAAGTTTTATTTAATCATGCATTAGTTCTCTTGCAGAGTTGATTTCTTTTTGGAATGCTTAACCCAGTATCAGCCACACCAATCTAACACTGCTTTGTGGCTAAATATCAGATTCTTTGGAATTAAATAGGATTCAGATTTAATCACTTAATAATAATAATAATGATGTTGGTATTTGTTAAGCGCTTACTATGTGCAGAGCACTGTTCTAAGCGCTGGGGTAGACACAGGGGAATCAGGTTGTCCCACGTGGGGCTCACAGTCTTAATCCCCATTTTACAGATGAGGTAACTGAGGCACCGAGAAGTTAAGTGACTTGCCCAAAGTCACACAGTTGACAAGTGGCAGAGCTGGGATTCGAACCCATGACCTCTGACTCCAAAGCCCCTGCTCTTTCCACTGAGCCATGCTGCTTCTCTAAAATGATTATTAGTACTAACGAGCTACTGTAATTCTTACTAATGAGTAAAAAAACCTAATTAGGTAATGACAGGCTGCCTTGACAGTACAATTAAAAAAGAAAAAAATAAACTATCAACATTTTCTCC
Source organism: Ornithorhynchus anatinus (assembly GCF_004115215.2). Lineage (NCBI taxonomy): Eukaryota > Metazoa > Chordata > Mammalia > Monotremata > Ornithorhynchidae > Ornithorhynchus > Ornithorhynchus anatinus. The sequence goes on along the minus strand of NC_041753.1, from coordinate 55,266,908 downwards.
CTACCCCCCACATTTCATTTTGGGAAAATTTCATCATCCTAGGTCACATTACATTCAACTCTTGACTTGTTAAGGATGAAGTTTGCAATAATAAATGAAACTCACAGATAATCCTCAAGTTCCATTTTAGTTTCTATCTCTTCTCCCTACAAACTTTTCACTAGATCTGCTAGCAAATTATGTAGTAAAATGGTTTGGTTTGTGCTGCATTTCCTTCCACTTCCCTCCCTCCTCCCTCATGTAGTGGCAAATTAATAAAAAAAAAAAACAGAAGGCAGGAAGTAGGAAGGAGTAGGAGAAAAAAACTCTGGATCATCGACAAACTAGATCATTTGCCTGTGAATAATTAACTGCACTGGGCAATAATCAATCAATCAGTGGTTTTTAGTGAGTGCTTACTGTGTGCAGAGCACCGTACTAAGTGCTTGGGAGAGTATTATACACCAGAGTTGGTAGATACCTTTCCTGCCCACAAGGAGCTTACAGTCTATAGCTGATAACTGGGGGCATGAATGGTCTGTGCCATACATTTATTTCAATTATTGCCCACCACACCACTGAGAGAGAGGGACCTTGTTTAACCTATGCATTCTTTCCCAGTGCTTAGTACAGTACTCTGCAAACAGAAAACATTTAATAAATATTACTACTGCTACAACTACTAGCACTTAGAACAGTGTCTGGCACAAAGTAAATGCTTAACAAATACCATAGCTATTGCTCCTACTACTATATGATTTCTTTTAGCCTGGGGGTCTGTACCAATTTGTAGATTTGAAATAAGGGGACTAAATTAAGCTCCCTCTTGAAAGTTAAGTGCTCATCTTTTGAGTTAAATGACTTCTTTCAGGACAATCTTATGGGTGGATCAGAAGATAATTGCTGTGAAAACTAGCTGGCTTCTTGTGAGATGGAATTTACCTCAAGTAGGAACATCTTTTACTCACTTGGGTGGCTCTAAAGGCTTAGACGGAACAACAATAATAATAGCAGAAGCAGTGGATTCAGGGTACTTTGGTTGCAATTTTCTTCGTCTATTAGATTGGTAAGTTTTCTTCATCTCCCCCGTTTATTGTTTTCTTGGTAGCAGTACAACCTCATTTAATCCTGAAATTCTGCCTTGAACTGGGTTGACTGTTCAGGGAAAACTCAATAAGAGATCTTTCCTATTAGTATTATTCAGTACTGATGATGATGATCGCATAGTACATCAAAACGAAACACCCTGAACTACTGGATTCTAGCCTTCACTGTTTGTCAAGAACAAACAAGTTTTTGACAATATATCTCTTAATGTCTTCTTCCCATGCCCACCAAAAAAGCTGCTGGATCTGAGAACCTGTGAAATTTTCTTCTGCTTCTCCCACCTGCCCTCTTCTCTCCCTCCCCACTGCAGATTTAAATCCTCATGTTACTGAATATTTAGCAAGCACCAACCATGAACGTTATGGGTACTGTAAAGACCTTAGAATTAGCTCTCTGCTCAGGGCATTTGTGAAGATTTATATTTTCTATAAAGATTTTCCTTCTATAAAGAAGCACTTAGTAAACTGCTCTTCACATAGCAGGCTCTCAATAAATACTGTTGATGATAAATATCCTGTTTCTCAGCCAATCAATACATTCACCTCATCATGAAGTCACCTAAGAATCTTGGTGCATTTCTCAGGACAGACAAATTTGCTCAACAATTTCTAGAAGTCTGGTCTTTTGGTGATGTCAAGGATTATGTGGCGGTCTGGTCATGTTCAACCTATTCTACGCTGCTATGCTTGAAGATGCAAGGAGAGACCTGCAAGCTGGTGTCAGAATATGCCTTTGATCCACTGGGAAATTCTTCCAGTTCAGCAGGTTAAGAGCATCATAAAAAGTCTGAGAGAGAGTGGTTTAGGAACTGCTTTATGCAGATCACTATGATTTAGAGGCACATACCTAAAAGAAGTAGCATGGCATAGTGGAAAGAGCATGGGCCTAGGATTCAGGGAATGTGGCTTCTAATTCTGAATTTGCCACTTGCTTGCTGTGGGTCCTTGGGCAAGACATCCTTGGGCAAGACACTTAACTTCTCTGTGCCTCAGTTATCTCATCTGTAAAATGGAGATTCAATACCCATTCTCCCTTCCCTTAGACTGTGAGCCTCATGTGAGCCCCTGACCTAATTATCTTGTATCTATCCCATTGCTTAGTACAGTACTTGGAATATAGTAAACACTTAAACAATTATTATTATTATTATTATTATTTTCCAAGAATGCCAGTAAATGATCATGTATAACTCTGCAGAAGCAGCACAAAGCTGTTTGACAAAAGTCTGAAGAAAACAGAAGTCATGTGCCAATCAATTAATCAGTAATGTTGATTGAGCACCTACAGTGTGCAGAGCACTGTTGGGAGAGTATAATGGATTTAGAAGGAATAATCCCTGCCCTCAAGGATCTTACAATCTAGCAGGGGATGCAGAGACGAAATAACTGCGGGCAGGAAGAAAGAGAGAATGGAAAGACATATATGTGGATGAGTAATAGCTTAAATATGTACAGAATGTCTATGGGTGGTTGTAAGTAAAAAGTGTGGAGATGGCCTAAGAGTCTGAGTTGGAAGTAGTCTATACCCGGGAAAGCCTATACATGATCAAAGGTTTCCATCAGCAACACACAATTCAAAAGGGTCACTGAATTCTGCTACCTGGGCAGCACACTGACCTATGATAACATCTAGACAAAGAGAAAACAGATTTAAAAAGGCCAGCGTGGCCTTTGGTAGACTGCAAGTCAGAGGGTGGTGGCAATGGGGCATCAAATTCCACACTAAAGAGAAGGCCTACAAGACTACTGTGATATCCAATCTTCTATATGGCTTAGCATACTGTTGAAGACACATCTAGCTCCTGGAGCAGTTTCATCACCCTCATCTTTGAACCACACTCAACATTAAATGCATAACAAGATTACCAATAACAAGGTCCTAAAATGCAGCCACCTCACTAACATCAAAGCACTATTCACAGCAACACAACTCTGCTGGACATAGGAGAATGGAGGTCAGAGAAAGTGTTTTAAAGACATGATGAAGCACGATGTCAAACAATGTGACATAGCAGGGGTTTGTCGGTAGCCGAGTCTGGCATATGGAAATCAGCAGAAGGGTTGCTCTCCTAGAACAAAGGCTTTGTGGAAACAGGGACGTAAGGAGACAGAGTGAAAAACAGAGACAGACCTGTTGTGGGACAAACCCACTATCACAACAAGGTTGTATTATTCCTTGCAAGCAACGAGGGAGGGTGTGTTTATCTGCATAGGTCTTTTCAGTCACATTTGCATGAATGAGTACATCCTCAGCATGAGTAACTGCATTATTATGGGCCTTGCTCAAAATCAACTGGCAAGACAAGATCATGAAAATGAAGTCCTGGAATGTAGTCCAGAATTATTATGGGCCATACTCAAAATCTTTGACTATTAAGGACAGGTCATCTATCTACCTCTCTATCTGCTCTTCATATTATATATAAATATATATGACATTTATTATATAATACACACATACATACACGTTATGGTGTTATGAAAAACTTCCTATATGCCAGACACTGTACCAATTGCTGATATAGATACAGAAGAATCAGATTGGAAAGAGTCCCCGAACCACATCAGGCTCACAGTCTAAGAGAGAGGGAGAGTACTTCTCTGATTCCCATTTTACAGATGAGGGGACTGAGGCACAGAGAGGTTAAATGACTTGCTCAAGGTTACAGAGCAGACAAGTGGCAGAGATGGGATTAGAATCCAGGTCTCCTGACTCCTAGTGCTATGCTCTCTCTTTCTCTCTTTTGCACACACATATAATACAGAATAGATAGCTAAACATAGAATATATTGATGTATACATAGATATTAAATATATTTATATCTTTCCAACTCTGGTTGCCATACTGTCTGCAGTTATTTTCAAAGAAATAACCTTAATTGTGTTGGGAGAATGAGCAAATTAGTTTTTGAGAAAGATTTTGACTGCTACAAAAATCAATTGCCAGGTTTTATGCTATATCCGAGTATGTGCCTTTTAAAAGAAATATCATTTGAGAAGGTCTAACACTTTTTTCTTTACTGTATTGCTATATTTATCTGGAAAAGTGTCACTTAGTAAATAGCGGCCATGCCAGAGGCATGTTTATTTAAAATTGGAACTTTATCATTTTTCTTGGTGTTCCTTCATTGCATCCTGGGGATTTTTATGAAATCATTTCTACCAGGGGAAAACTTGATTATGAAATCCAGATTAATTATAATAGAAATCTTTCCTCAAGAAAATTTCTCTTGTGGCTCACAGGCATACTTCTCTTGTTGCAATTGATTTTATTTTGGAAGGATTAAAATGGACAAAGGAATGATTCAAGAAACGGTCCAAAAAACTCCATGCCAAGCTGTAAGGCGTGACCCTGCCTTGAGTGAGGCTTGTGCCTGGGTAACTGGTTCAGAAAGACTTCTTCATATCCTATTGCTCCCTGTCCCTGCTATTCCTCCCCTTCGTGCAGAGAACACTGATCCTGTCCAATTAAGTGATATGCTAGCAATGTGATGATACTTGGCTTTAGCTGGTGCTTTGGAAAGAAAATCTCAAAGCCCCTTCAAGCATCACCACATTCATTATCCTTCGTCAGGAGCCAGATTCTCCCCATGGTACAAATCACTGAGAAAATGTGAGGCACTTAGGGAGACACATTCATTCTCAGGCCACCAGTGGCCATTTAGTGCAGTACTGTGACACTCAGGAAAATAGAGTTAAATGTCTCTGGGAAAGACTGTAGCAAACATTACCACTTTCGTGTAAGAAATAACACGATAATAATTATTATTGTCATTATTTAGTGTGCAAAATCATGAGGAGTGTGGATAGGGACAATGTAGACTTGTTGATCTCCAAAACTCATAATACCAGGTTGAGGGGACACCCACTGAAGCTTGAAGGTAGTAGGATCCAGATAAACAAAAGGAAACACTTCTGCACACAGTGGGCAATAACCATGTGGGATTCATTACCACAGGAAGCTGTGAAGGCTGAAAATATCAGTATGCTCAAGGAAGGTTTGGATAAATTTATGGACCAGAATTCCAGGATGAGTTATTAGAGGGATAAGTAAAGGATGTTAGGAAGTTCACTCCTTATGGAAGAGGCAGCATAGCTTAGTGGGAAGAGCATAGGATGGGGAGTCAAGAGATCCTGGATCTAGCCCCAGGTTTGCTATGTGATCTTGGGCAAGTCACTTAACATCTCTGTTCCTCAGTTTCCTCATCTATAAATTGGGGATAAAATACCCATTCTCCTTCCCTTTGAGACTGTGAGCCCCATGTAGCACAGGGACTGTGTCTGATGTGATTATCTTGTATCTGCTCCAGTGCTTAGCTCAGTGCTTGGCATCTAGTAAGCCCTTAATAAATACCACTATCATGATCAAGGTGGACTAAGTTTTAAAAAAGAAGAAAAAGTTTCAAGAAAAAAAGTTGCAGGGAAGTTGAGATTGGGGGACTGTGGAGACAGGGGATGGAAGGGTGAATTGGGCTGTGAGGAGAGGGGGCAGGAAAGTTAGGGGTCTGGAATGAAAGTGGGGAGTGTGGGTTCAGGGGGCCTGTGGACAGGGAGTAGAAAGCAAAGGTGGCAGGATTCACCTTGAGAAGAAAAATTATTTTGAACAGCACACTTCGCCTGACAGCACAGCCCAAATTGCTATGCTGTCAGTAACAGACTACATACATAGTTCTCCTTTGTATGCAAAGAAGACACCATCCAGGATGACATTCACCAATCAGTGTGTGTTTGGCTGACAAGGCCAATGAAGGATCTACAGGCCTGGCCACATTGGGCACACATAAAGGTTTTCCCCTGCTGTGTTGATGTGTTTATTGTTAGCAGCCCCTGGTGCTGTTTTCTCTTTTGTCGCCTTGTCTCTCATTCCCTACAAAGTTTTGCTCAAAGAGAGCCATTCCCTTTTTGATAGCACTGCACCAGGCCAGTCTCTCCTCAGCAACAGACTCCCAGTTTTCAGCTAAGATGTAGCACTGCTTACTCTCCTTGCTCTTGGTTTCTCAAAAGCTGTTTGGGTATCCAACCGTTGCTCATTCTCCTCACATGTCCAAACCAGCGCAGCTATGGTTAGATGAGCATAGCTTTTTTTTTCTAGGAGACTGACTACATTCCAGAACTTCATTGTTCATGATCTTGTCTTGCCAGTTGATTTTGAGTATGGCCCATAAGTGATGCTGGTGAAACTACTCAAAGAGCTGTATGTGGTATGAAAACTTTCAGAGGTGGGGGACAGGGACTGAGTCCGACCTGATTTCCTCGTATCTACCCCAGTGCCTAGTAATAATAATAATGATAATGATGGTATTTAAGTGTTTACTATTTGTCAAGTACTGTTCTAAGCGCTGGGGTAGATACAAGGTAATCAGGTTGTCCCATGAGGGGCTCACAGTCTTAATCCCCATTTTACAGATGAGGTATCTGAGGCACAGATAAGTTAAGTGACTTGCCTAAGTTCACACAGCAGGCAAGTGTCAAAGCTGGGATTAGAATCCATTACCTTCTGACTCCTAGGTCCATGCTTTATCCACTAAGCCACGCTGCTTGGCACAAAGTAAGCGCTTAACAAATACCAGAATTATTATTATTATTTTTGTCTATCATTGCACCATCTGTCAGTGGGCTGCCTAGGTAACAGAATCATGTCACAGCTTTTAACTCTATATGGTCAATAAGAACTTTTGGTTGTGTGCATGGCTTCTTTGTGGGAGGTTGAGACAGCACCTCTAGACTGTGGGCTCGTCCTCTAGACTGTGAACTTGCTGTGGGCAGGGAATGTGTCTGATGTTATATTGTACTCTCCCAAGCACTTAGTACAGTGCTTTGCACACAGTAAGTGCTCAATAAATGCGATTAATAATAATAATCACCTTAGTTTTCCTTAGACTAATTGTCAACCTGTAGTGCCTGGCTGATTCAGTGAAGCATTTTACAATCAATTGCATATTTCCTGGGTGTGGGCTTATAGAAATTCTCAAATGACTGTTTCTGGGACTTTGGGTGATGCTCGAAGTCTGTTGAGGTGGAAGAATTTCCCAGAGGTACAAAAGCATATTCTAACACCAGCATCCAGTTCTCTTGTTGCATCCTCCATCATGATTGCATAGAACAAGTTGAACAGGCCGGGTCCCACTGCTGCTTTACTCCATTAGCGATGGGGAAGGAGGTAGGGCCAGGAAAAAGAGGCCACTGACCTGGCCATTCATGCTGTCAAGAAGGAGTCTCAGAATCTTCATGAACTTTTCAGGGCAGTCAAATTTGCTTAATAATCAATCAGTCAATCAACTGGTACTATTATTGAATGCTTATAGTGTGCAGAGGACTGTATTAAGTGGTTGGGAGAATGCAATGCAGTAGAGTTGGTGGACACAATCTGTTAATCATATCAAACGATTTGGTAAGGTCTGTGAAAACTGTTAAAGATCCTGGTGCTATTCCCTGCATGTCTTCTGTGTCCAATCTAGTGGTTAGGATTAGATGTTCTCTTAGCAGATAAGGCTTACAAAACTCAATTTGACCAAAAGGGTCAGTCAGTAAATCTGTAATCAATTAATTATTGACCCATTTTTACTACAGTAGTATAGTAGTTACGTGGGGTGCAAGTTAAAGAATGTACACAGTTCCTCTCGAAGGAGCTAAAAACATAATGTGAGACTAAACAGACATTGTAAGCATCATTATATTAAAAGCTCATAGAGGGCAGAGAACACGTGTTTCCCTGTTGTACTTCTGTTCTCCTGTTGTGTTGTCTCAAGGCACTTGGTAGATGTTCAATATTTGCCACTGATTAATTGATATAATTGACATCAATACAGCAGAAAACAAATCATCCAAAATATTGTAACTAGGATTGAGGCTAGTCAAGACAATCGTATTTCAATAACCAAATAAAATGGAGTGTGATTAACTAATATCAAACTACTATGGCCCTGCCCACACACTCCTCTCCTCTAGTGCCAGCTTACTCACTGTGCCCCGATCTTGTCTATTTCGCTGCCAACCCCTTTCCCATGTCCTTCCCCTAGCCTGGCACTCCCTCTCCCTTCATATATGCCAGACCACCACTCTCTCCACCTTCAAAGCATTATCAAGGTCACATCTCTTCCAAGAGACCATCCCTGATTGAGCCCTCTTTTTCCTGGCTCACTCTCCCTTCTGTGTTGTCCATGCACTTGGATCTGTGAGCCTTAGGCATTTAATATTCACCCCACCCCACCACCAACTCCACAACACTTATGTCCATATATTTAAATTATATATTATAAATTATTCATTCATAGTAATGTCTGTCCTCCCTTCTAGACTGTAAGCTCATTTTGGCAGGGAAGATGTCTGCTAATTCTGTTGTACTGTACTCCCCCAAGCGCTCTGCAGATAGTACAGGCTCTGAAGATAGTAAATAAATACCATTGATCGATCGCTTGATTGACTGATAAAAGTTTTTATAGTTGAAGTGGTACCTAACTTTCTCATTCAGTTTTATTAAGGTCCTCTATGGGCCATATTCTATTGAGCCCCTATTGTGTGCAGCGCACTGTACAGAGCACTTGGGAGAATTCACTAGAGTTAGAAAACATTAAGCGACTTACAGTATAACAGAGGAGACAGACACAAAATACTTTATAGATAGAAGAAGGGAAAAGAAAAAGGGATATGCAGTTGAAAATTCAAAATTAAATGGGGAGACAATGGGGCTTTGGACAGAGTTGGCCAACACTGAGATAGTGATCATTGCAACATAGCTTTACTGAGTGGGATATATAAGGAGAATAGATGCTAGTACGATTCCCAAGCAACTGTGGTAAAATAAACTGAAATGATGAGCCCATTGTTGGGCAGGGATTGCCTCTGTTTGTTACTGAATTGTACATTCCAAGCACTTAGTACAGTACTCTGCACAAAGTAAGTGCTCAATAAATACAATTGAATGAATGAAGATACACACAAGCGGGGAGGTCAGAATAAACATTTTAGACATATTGAAGTATAGCCCAAAACAATGTGGCATAACAGCAGTGTATTGGGAGTAAGCCACAATAGACAAACCTGTCTGGCATGTGGCAACCAGGAGCAGGGTTGCTGTCCTCAAGCTGGGTTTCAAGAAGGTTAGGGCATCAAAAAACAGATTAAGAAACATCAGTATGGCTGCAAGTTGCTAAACAACAACAAGGGACTATATAATAATAATTGAGGTATTTGTTAAGTGCTTACTATGTGCCAAGCACTATTTATGGTCATGTATCCCTTTTTTCAGCCACCCCAGCAGGCATCGATAGTATCTCATGATCAATAGCATGCTGCCTCTCCCACTCGCTCCCTCTCTTCCTCTGCGTATATATATATATATATATATATATATATATATATACACACACATATGCATGTATAAATAAAAACAGGTGGTTGCCCAATTTTGTTTGGCTATCCACATTTTTTTAATTAATCATTTAAATGAGGAGTAGCATGGTCTCATGGCTACTATTCAGCCATACTTTATCCTATTAGGGGTTGAGAATGGATCAGATAGATCAGAGAATGGATCAGATAGAGCCTCTTCAGCTCTGACACAAACAGCCATGCCAACAAGAAGCAACCTCAGAATCTTGATGAACTTCTCAGTCTGCCAAATTTACTAAACAATTGATAGAATCCAGATCTAGTCATAATGTCAAATGTTTTATAAATTATTTATAAGTCTTGATGCTGTTCCTTTTAGTTCTACACCTGACGTACTGTGAAGATCGCATCTAACTGTGACTTGCTGCTGTCCGAAGCCATATTGTGATTGTGGAAGTGTGTAATCTACCAAATTCTTTGAGAGTCTTGAAGGACTCTGGCTAGGATATGATGAAAAGCAGCACGGCCTAGTGGAGATAACAAGGACCTGGGACTCAGAGGTTCTGGGTTCTAATCTTGGCTCTACCACATCTCTTTTGTGACCTTGGGCGAGTCCCTTAACTTATCCATACTTCAGTTTTCTCATCTGTAAAATGGAGAGTCTTGTTCCTATTTTCCTTCCTACTGAGACCATGAGCCCCAAGTAGGACAGGGACTGTGTTTGACCTGATTATCTTGTATTCACCACAGTGACTTAGCACAGTGTTTGGCCCATAATAAGCACTTAACAAATACAACTGTTATTATGATCATTATCATCATCATTATACTCAACAGCAATGGGAAACAGATGTTATAGCAGCGACTATAGTCTGATCTTTCACCTTTCTTGAAGATGGCGATTGATTGGTGGCAGCTCCTCAGAGCTCCACATATTGAGGAAAAGCTTGTCTGAGTGTTTTAAGCAAGGTGTCCCCTCCATGTCTGTAGTTTTCAGCCAGTATCCCATTGGGTCCAGGTGTCTTGCCATTTACACAGCTCTGGTTGCAATGGTGACGTCCTTAATAGCTACGACAAACATCATTCCTAAATTTCCAGTCCTGAGTTTCTCATCTTCAATAATAGATGGTGTCTTTCTGGAAAATACTGAAATGTTATTGGCAGTATCCCTCCTTTTCAGTGATCTTTCACTCATCAGTGATTCTGTAATGGTGCGTATGGGCCCACATTGGTTCTTAAGTGATGGGTATGGGGCATATACCTTCATAGGAAAAACAGAGACACTAAGCCTTTTCTCCAACTGTGCTTTGGTTTATAAAAAGTAATTTATAAAAAGTTTCCCTCGATTTCTTCTGCTGTAGCTATTGTGATTCTTTAGAATGAAATATGCCACACTGAATTAACCAAATATATTTTTAGTTTGCTTTGGACAATTTCTACCTAAATAAAACCGTAGATCAGGATTCTTGGCGGGACAGCAGACGAAATGAAGGGAAGAGTTGATGCAATTTTTGGCGCAATTCAGCCTTTTCAGGCCTGAATTTTCCAGACTCCCTACACTAACCCAATTCACTGGATTATTATTAAACTCCCCCCTTCATACTGTATCCATAGATACATGTTCTTCACTCTTTCCCCCACCCCCCTGCATCTCCCATTTCTGCAGTAATTCACAGTTATTTCCTGCTGTTTCAGACAAATGTCATTTAGAAGTAACTCAGTTTTTTTTTTTTTTTGGTGGGTGTTCCACTCTAATCAGAGATGTTTTATTCATCTGTGAAACATGTGGCTGGAGGGAAGTCTCGCTTGAAGACTGAAGGCTTAGCATCAATAGCCTAAATTTGCTACGTTTTTATTAAATACAAGCTTGGTGTCAGCGGTCAGGGTACGAACAAAGCCAACATTTTTAAACCCTTCGGCTAAACAGCCAAAAGCCCCTGCCTGACTCATATGTCGCAGGGCACCAAACACCTGCTACTAATGTTGACTCTGAACAAGTAACTTACAAAATCCAATTTCTTTTCAGCTGTAATGATGCAACTGTAATCTCAAAGTAGGTTGGGGAGGCTGGTGGTAGGACATTTGTGTGTATATGAAGCAATTCCTTGAAATGAGCAGTTTTCTAGGGAGTATTTGCCCTTTTTCCATAAATTATTCTAGGGCAGCTACTCCCATCTATGACTACTAATGAAAAAGGTTATTGTTTATAGCAATTCTGACATTTTAATTTTGTTTCTTCCGAATAGAAGAAGCTCCCATATGAATTAAATTAGTTCCCCAAATGGTTGCACCTGTGTAGGCAATGTGACCTGGAGAGTTGAGCAATTATCTGATGAATGTGCTCAATGTAGAGAGTCATCTTTGATCACTCAGGCCCAAATCCCCACTTTTTCCTCAGTAGCCAGGATTTTTTTGAGCTGAATAATTCAGATAATTGCTTCACCCATTCACTGCTATTGCCTGTGTAGATAGACCCTCAGGAAAACCACTCATACCTTTTATCATCCAAGCTCTAAATAAAAATGGAACTGACCCACAAAATAACCGAGCCATGAAATAAGGATTAATTTCTCCTCGAAAAGTATTTGAAAACTAATAAAGCCCCAAATCAAGCCACAGAACAGTATAAAATTTCATTTAAAGCAAAAACAAGATGTTGTAGGACAACAAAATTCATATTGGTTCTACATGACTGGGAGTATCTGCCACCTTTAACTTTACTTTTACTTTTCAGTTCTTTCTTAGCCATGGTGACACGTGGGGTAAGCCTGACACTCAACACTTAACTAATGGCACCAGAGAGTAGGTTGTATAGATGCAAGCAAACTTAGCTGAGGGCATGCACCACTAGTCCTAGCCCTGTGCCCACCTAAGGATCCCTGATGTCTACACACACCCTTGGGCATCAGATGACAACTGAGCACCCTTTCAGGCAATTAGAAGACATGCCACAAGGAAACTATATCACTGATTTCCTGTCTGCTCTCCGTGAGTCTAATTTAGTGGTCTCAAGGTGAACTGGGCTCTACTGGGAGAAAAAACAATAGTTAGCAATCCCCTTCCCATTGGTTTAGAAATGAGGTTGGGAATGTTACAGCAGTTTAGCAGCAGGTAATAGCAACAGTCTTTATTAAGTGCTTACTTTGTGCAGATAACTGTACTAAGCACTGGGAATGAGTACATAGGTGGAATTTGGACATGGTGAGACCTGCTAAGATTCTTTTAACTTTTTAAAACTGTCACTCAGATTGCCTGTCTCAGACTTGGTATTTGACAACTCACCTGAAACTCTTAGCTGAAAACAGCTACAGCTTTTAGTTATAGAATAAATACTGGCCTGGCATTTATATAGTAGCCAAAAAAAAAGAAAGCAGTAAAACCTGGCTACCTCCTCACACTATAATTAGAGCCCCTCCACTGAGCTGATTCTTGTTTAATGCAAGTTTTTCTGATGAAATTTGCTTTTCTTTGGGCCTCAGTGACTTCAAACAGCCTACAAACAGAATCAGATGGTACCTGGTTTTAATGGCTAATGCTGAAGGTGGAAAATCATGCCACTGGGTTCTGTAGTCCTGAAGTCTGTGGCATTAAGGGTTTTTACATTCCGTTAAACAAGAAACAGCAAACTGTAAAAAAAAAAAGACATATGGAAATATACTATAAACATTGAATAAAAATGAGCTACTTTTTGCCATCTGTAATCTGGCACCTCATATTTTAAAGGCAGGTGTGTTTTTGGCGTGTGTGTGTGTTGAATAAGATTTATCATAGTTAAATAAAATGCCTTTTATTTAATAAAAAACATTGTTGAATGGTTTAATGGGACTCTCTTGGGTGCTGGGAAAATTCAACCCTTTGGATGCAAAACTCATAGTGCCCTGGAGCTGGATAGCGCATGTCCTGTCATGTTATTGCTTTCATGGTAACACTGCTAATTAGTACTTAGCTGCTGCTACCTCTGGGTTTGCCAGGAAACCTGGCATATTTTCCATTTCCTTATTTTTTTTTTTTTTACCATGGAACACTGCATTCTCATTTGGACTCTGTTTCTACAAAAAACTTTGGTTTTCTCTTGCACTGTATTCCAATCATCTAACCTTGATAGACTAGGTAAAGTTGGTAATTCTCACTCCTTAATAATATATGTTTGAGCAAACTATCCTGGTGTTTCCTACCTGAGAAATAACTCAAGTTATTTCCCCTTTTCCTCACCCGCTGACATTTTTCCAGTTGAAGAAAACACTAAGCAAAATACCCATCTTCAAATCTGATAATTAATGGACTTGTTCCAGTAGTTTGGACAAAGACTAGACTGGCTTAAGACAAGATTTTACTAAGTAGTGGGGATGAAAATTTAACCTACACATAATCAAGGAATCTGTGTTTTATTCCTTTCAGCCCCCTCTTACATGGAAGATATCATTTACAGTCCAAAAGGAAGTTTTTCCAAATGAGGCCATGCATTTCATATTTGGTGGGTACATCATTTTCCAAATTGCATTTTTCTATTGCACAGGAGAAAAGCATGGTGGCTACCCATTTTGGATTATGTCTGTTGATGGGAGAGAGGGAAAGTATAAACAATGAAATCCCAGAACTCAGTTACAGTGAACTGCCATTGATTTTAGGTCTCCCTCTCACCAAAATTTTTACTGCTGCTGCTCACAAATTCTATAGTAAACCACCATAATTTGTATTTCATTTTCTTTTACTTTCCTTACCCTGTGGCAGAACTTCTAATGAGTAGTGAAATATCCAAAAGCTGGTCAGCTAAAAGGAGGCAGAGAAGGAACAAAGAATCTTGGATAATTCATAAATTGAAAGTCAGCTCCTGGATAATCCAGAGTTGGCTCTGTAAGAATTATGTTTTCTCAGAAGTGTTCTTTAACACTCAGTCTATCTCTCTCTCTCTATTTATCTATTTCCTGCCTTCCCCTCCCACCCCCTCTCTCCTTTGGGTTCAAGAGAGTTCATCTACGTGTGGGTGTTACTGAAAGCATCAGTGCATGACAGATAGTCCCTTCCACACCACATACACATAAAAAGCCTTAGTTGCAGCATTTGCCCTTTGCAGAACCTGGTGCTGTTTTCAGTTGTGTTCTTCTCAAAGTAGCCTGATTGCTGCACTTCCTGCTGTTCTGTCTTCCAGCTGTCCAAAGCTATGCCATCTGAGGTTGTGGTTCATTGTATGTTTGTTTCAAATACCCTCCTTGCTTACGGTCCCCTCACATGTTGCTCACCACACAGCAATCTGCTGCATGGAACTGCACATGTTAGACTTGAATAATGACAGTTTAATCAATAGGTTGTATAGTGGCGGTCCTGGAGGCGAGATTCCTCGGCTTGCAGGAAGTCTTCTGGGTCTCCAGAATGCAATCTGTGGTCACTGTGCTGAATAAAAAAGTTGACCACGCCCTAATAAGCTCATCTCAATTTTGCTACCTAGGAATAGTAACAAGTGTTTGGTGCCCCATGGTATGCTTTAAATGACTGTGAAGCACTTTTCAGAGTCAGCCCAACTCTGACTCAGACTAGTGGACTGACAGTAAGTGTGAAGAAAACCGAGGTAATGCATCATCTTGCCCCAGGGAAAAGCTATACAGAACCAAAGATTTTCAATGGCAATACGGAACTGTATGCCTTCATGGAATGCTGTCACCTAGGCAGCACGCTTCCACTAATGTAACCAAAGACAAGGAATTTGAAAATAGAATCGAGAAGAGCGATGCATCCTTTGGGAGACTGTCAGATAGTGTGTGGCTGGAACGTGGCATAAGGCTTCAAACCAAACAGAAGGTCTGCAAGAGCTGTAGAGATGCTCAAACTTCTCTATGGTCATGAGACTTGGGCCCATCACCAACACACATCTGACAATTCGAGTAACACTACTACTAATAATAAGCATGGTATTTGTTAAGCACTTACTATGTGCCAGGCACTGTACTAAGCAGTGGGGTGGATGATAATAATAATATTAATAATAATAATAATAATGGTATTTGTTAAGTGCTTACTATGTGCCAGGCACTGTACTAAGAGCTGGGGAGTTTAGAAGCAAATCGGCTTGGACACAGTCCCTGTCCCACGTGGGGCCCACAGTCTCAATTCCCATTTTACAGACGAGGTAACTGAGGCCCAGAGCAGTGAAGTGACTTGCCCAAGGTCATACAGCAGACATGCGGCAGTCTGGATTAGAACCCATGACCTGCATCACTGAAGAAGCAGCATGGCTTAGTGGAAAGAGCCCGGGCTTGGGAGTCAGAGGTCGTGTGTTCTAATCCCGACTCCGCCACTTGTCCGCTGTGTGACCTTGGGCAGGTCACTTAACTTCTCTGGGCCTCAGTTACCTCAGCTGTAAAAATGGGGATTAAAAAAAATGTGAGCCCCACGTGGGACAATCTGATTACCCTGTATCTACCCCAGCTCTTAGAACAGTGCTCTGCACATAGTAAGCGCTTAACAAATACCATAATTATTAGAGAAGCAGCGTGGCTCAGTGGAAAGAGCATGGGCTTGGGAGTCAGAGGTCATGGGTTCGAATCCCAGCTCTGCCACTTGTCAGCTGTGTGACTGTGGGCAAGTCACTTAACTTCTCTGTGCCTCAGTTACCTCATCTGTAAAATGGGGATTAAGACTGTGAGCCTCACGTCGGACAACCTGAATACCCTGTATCTACCCCAGCGCTTAGAACAGTGCTCTGCACATAGTAAGTGCTTAACAAATACCAACATTATTATTATTATTATTATTACTATTAAGGGTCCTAGTCAATTATAACTGGCAAGATAGGATCACAAGCAACAAAGTGCTAAGCCAAGTCAGCCTACCAGCATTGAAGCTTCGCTCATCTTGACATAACTTTGTAGGGTAGCAAGAGTAGATAATAATAATAATCATCATCATCACGGTATTTTTTAAATGCTTACTATGTGCCAAGCACTGTTTTAACTGCTGGGATAGATACAAGGATATCAGGTTGTCCCACGTGGGGCTCACAGTCTTCATCCCCATTTTACAGATGAATTCACTGAGGCACAGAGAAGTTAAGCAGTTTGCCCAAGGTCACACAGCAGGCAAGTGGCAGAGCCAGGATTAGAACCCACATCCTCCGACTTCCAAGACCGTGCTTTTGCAACTGCTAGATGATTCACTGAAATAGGTTCAACCAAAAGCAAGAAGGGCAGTGGATAAATTTTATGGATGCAGTAAACTTCAACCTCAGTCAATGTGGCTTCACAGCTGAATACTGGGAGGTAACTAATAATAATAATAATGTTGGTATTTGTTAAGCGCTTACTATGTGCCGAGCACTGTTCTAAGCGCGGTGTAGACACAGGGAAATCAGATTGTCCCACGTGGGGCTCACAGTCTTAATCCCCATTTTACAGATGAGGTAACTGAGGCACCGAGTAGTTAAGTGACTTGCCCAAAGTCACACAGCTGACAAGTGGCCGAGCGGGATTCGAACCCATGACCTCTGACTCCAAATCCCGTGCTCTTTCCACTGAGCCATGCTAACTATAGCAGATAGACTAGCATGGTGCACAAGAATTAAGAACAGAGCCGCTCTTTTTGAGTAGAGGCTTTGGGAGGGTTATGAAAAAGAGAGACAAACATGAAAACAGTTCCCGTAGCTACAAACTACAAACATGGCAGCCAAACAAAGTATAGGTGTCTGCATAGGGTGTTAGGACAGCTTTTTCAGCGCCATGGCTGAAAAAGCTAACCTGAGAGGAGATCAGATCCTCTCTGCCTCATGGCATGTTTCACCAACATGGAAGCCTTTTAATAGAATTGGATCTCCAAACAAATTTAGATCTCACGATACCAAATTAAGAAGTTTTCCTAAGATAGGGGAAGAGTGAGGTAAGATACTTTGGGGAAAATTCTCCAAAAAATCATTTTATCACACTCTTAGATAAATGTCACCATCAGTGGTGTCATCTTTGAATGTGGAGGACAACTAAATGTGTTTTGAATTTGAAGAAACCTCCTGTACTTGGAAATCCTATTTCCATTTATAAGGAAAACATAAACATATTCTGGGCGGAGACTGGTTAAGCAGACAGTTAATTGCTCATTATGGGCAGGGAGAATGAATGCTAACTTCATTGTATTGTACTCTCCCAAGTGCTTAATACAGTGCTCTGCACATAGTAAGCAGTCAGTAAATACCATTGATTGATTGATTAGTGGGAGCCTATGACAGGTTGCGCTAAAGCAGATGGAGTCTGCATCTATTAGTCTGGATACAAAAGAAGAAATTTGAATTGTTAGACTACCTCCATAATTCCTTTGTTTTAGGAAGGATGGATTTTGATCCATTGTTTCTTGGTTGTAGATAGATAAATTCAGATCAGATAAACCTAGTTCATTTGAAGTTTATGCCTAGTTTGTCAGCTTTTCAGGATTCGCTAAGGCTCCTTCATCCTAAAATCAATTGAGATATGGTCCCAGTCACACACACAAGTAGCACAGCCTCATGGAAAGAACACAGGACTGGGAGTCAGAAGACCTGGGTTCTAATTCTGCTCTGCTACTTGCCTGCTATGTGGCCTTGGGCAAGTCACTTAACTTCCCTGCTGGAAAGCAGCATGGCCTAGTGGATAGAGCATGGGCCTGGGAGTCAGAAGGACCTTGTTTCTAATTCTGGCTCTGCCACTTGCCTGCTGTGTGACCCTGGGCAAGTCACTTTACTTCTCTGGGCCTCAGTTTCCTCATCTGTAAAATGGGGATTAAGACTGCGAGCCCAGGTGGGACAGGGACTGTGTCCAACTTGATTAGCTTGTATCTATGCCAGCATTTAGAAGAGTGCTTGACACATAGTAAGCGCTTAACAAATACCATCAGTTCTATTATTATTCTCGGCTCCTCAATATCCTCATCTGTAAATTAAGATAGAATACCTGTTTTCCCTCCTACTTAAACTGTGAGCTGCAAGTGAGACAGGAACTGTGTCCAACTTTATTATCTTATATTTATTCCAGTGCTTAGTACATTGCTTGGCACAGAGTAAGTGCTCAACAGCTACCACCCTTATTATTCTTATTATCATGAAGCTCACAAGCTAAGAGGTAAGGAGAGCAGAGGTTTTATCCCCATTTTACAAATGAGAATACTGAGGTACAGAGATGTTAACTGACTTGCCCAAGGTTACACAGCAGGCCAGGAGGAGAGCTGGGAGTAGATCCTTTCATTCATTCAATAGTATTTATTGAGCGCTTACTATGTGCAGAGCACTGTACTAAGTGCTTGGAATGTACAAATCGGCAACAGATAGAGACAGTCCCTGCCCATTGACAGGCTTACAGTCTAATGGGGGGAGACAGACAGACAAAAACAATAACAATAAATAGAATCAAGGTGATGTACATCTCTTTAACAAAATAAATAGGGTAATAAAAATATATACAAATAAGCGGATGAGCACAGTGCTGAGGGGAGGGGAAGGGAGAGGAGCAGAGGGAAGGGGGGGGATAAGGGGGTTTAGCTGAGGGGAGGTGAAGGGGGGGTCAGAGAGGGAGCAGAGGGAAAAGGGGTAGCTCAGTCTGAGAAGGCCTCTTGGAGGAAGTGAGCTCTCAGTAGGGCTTTGAAGGGGGGAAGAGAATTAGTTTGGAGGTGAGGAGGGAGGGCATTTCAGGACAGCGGGAGGATGTGGCCCAGGGGTTGACGGCGGGATAGGTGAGAACGGGGAACGGTGAGGAAGTGGGCGGCAGAGGAGCAGAGCGTGCAGGGTGGGCAGGAGAAAGAGAGAAGGGAGGAGAGGTAGGAGGGGGCAAGGTGATGGAGAGCCTTGTAGCCTAGAGTGAGAAGTTTTTGTTTCTTGCGGAGGTTGATAGGCAACCACTGGAGGTTTTTAAGAAGGGGAGTGAAATGCCCAGAGCGTTTCTGCAGGAAGATGAGCCGGGCAGCAGAATGAAAAATAGATTGGAGCGGGGAGAGACAGGAGGAAGGGAGATCAGAGAGAAGGCTGAAACAATAATCCAGCTGGGATATTATGAGAGCCGGTACCAGTAAGATAGCCATTTGGGTGGAGAGGAAAGGGCGGATCTTGGCAATATTATAAAGGGGAGACTGGCAGGCCTTGGTGACGGATTGGATTTGTGGGGTGAATGAGAGAGCCGAATCAAAGATGACACCAAGGTTGCCGGCTTGAGAGATGGGAAGGATGGTCATACCATCCACAGTGATAGGGAAGTCAGGAAGAGGACAGGGCTTGGGAGGGAAGATGAGGAGATCCTGTACTTTCCCATGCTCTTTCCACGAGGCAGTGCTGCCATATATGTATCTGCTAATGGAATTCTCAGTCCTCTCTCCCTCATGGCTTTTTTTCACCAACATGGAAGCCTTTTAATAGAATTGGATCTCCAAACAAATTTAGATCCCATGATACCAAATTAAGAAGGTTTCCTAAGTCAGGGGAAGAGTGAGGTAAGATACTTAGGGGAAAATTCTCCAAAAAAATCATGTTCCAGTTTTCTTTCCCCCCATCAACCCCATGTCTACATTTAAAATTCTTGGCTGCTGAGTGGAAGGAAGAATAAGGAAAAATCAATCAATCAATCAATGGTATGTATTGAGTATTTACTGTGTACTAAGTGCTTGGGAGAGTGTGATACAACAGGGTCAGTAGACACATTCCCCACCCCAGATGAGCTTCCAGTCTAGAGGGAAAGAAGAAAGGACGACTTGGCAGATGGGAAGAGGATTGGGGTAAAAACTGGTGAAAGCAGGGCTTTTTTCTAAGGGAGTGCAAGGAGAGGAGTGCATTTTGTCTGAGTTGCAAGTTACTCTATAATTTGCTGCTCCTCAACATCCTTCTCATTCTGCAAATCTACTCTTCCATCCTTGCCCTCTCTCCACACCCTTCCTTCAGGAGATATTCATTCATTCATTCATTCAATAGTATTTATTGAGCGCTTACTATGTGCAGAGCACTGTACTAAGCGCTTATAATGTACAAATCGGCAACAGATACAGTCCCTGCCCTTTGATGGGCTTACAGTCTAATCGGGGGAGACAGGCAAGAACAGTGGCAATAAATAGAGTCAAGGGGAAGAACATCTCATAAAAACAATGGCAAATAAATAGAATCAGGGTGATGTACATCTCATTAAACAAAATAAATAGGGTGATGAAGATATATACAGTTGAGCGGATGAGTACAGTGCTGAGGGGGTGGGACGGGAGAGGGGGAGGAGGAGAGGGAAAGGGGGGAGAAGAGGGTTTAGCTGCGGAGAGGTTAAGGGGGGGTAGAGGGAGCAGAGGGAAAAAAGGGGGGAGCTCAGTCTGGGAAGGCCTCTTGGAGGAGGTGAGCTTTTATTCCCAGACTAAGGGGATGGCTAAACTCCCCATGGGCAGAGATTGTGTCTACCAACTCTGTTGTACTCTACTCTCCTAAGTGCTTAATACAGTGCTCTGCACACAATTGGCTATGCTCAAAAGGCCTCTTTGGGCACGAGATAAATTATGTTTTGAGTTGTTTTTTGTTTTTGAATGGAGGAGAAAAAGAGATGTTTGATCCCACTAGGCTTAACACCCAGACTCAGTTTACAATGACCTTGTACAATTTAGTGGAACCTAATCTTGGGGCATGTTTTTTTTTTTAATGGTCTTTGTTAAGGACTCACTATGTGCCAGCTACTGTACTAAACACTGGGGTAGATACAGGATAATCAGGTTGGACACGGACCCTGCTCCACGTGAGCCTCACAGTCTTCATCTCCATTTTACAGATGAGGTAACTGAGGTGCAGAAAAGTGAAGTGACTTTCCCAAGGTCACACAGAAGACAAGTGGTGGAGCAGGGATTACAAACAAGGTCCTCTGACTCAACTCAGGTCCTCTGACTCCCAGGTCCATGGTTTTTCCACTAGACCACACTGCTTCTCCTGTTTTTGCTGCACATTTGATACAAGCCCAAATCCCAAGGGCAAGCAGTGTCTGAGACAGCCCGGGCCTACAGCCTGGCCCCTATAGAATATGGATCTCCCTGCTCTCCTCCGACTCCTTGGCCTTCATCCAAAGTACTAAGACAACTTTGGAGACTTTAACGTGCCCCCGACTCTCCTGATGAGAGCAGGCTTTCCCCACAGTCTATAAAGGGGTTCCTTGTTGGCCTACTCTGATCCAAGAAGGAAGGACTTCTTTCCATTCCATTATTCAAAAGTGCCTCTACAGTATCCCAAAGGAGCAGATGGTAAATTGGGAGAGAACTTCAACAAATACTTACTTCAGTCTAAGTGCAAATGAGTAGGAATAAAATGATATGTCGAGGCAGGACAACAAAAGCTTTCTAGATCTTCTTAGGGTGGGTTGTGAGGCCTTTCCTTATAATTTACATGCTACATTTGAAATATAGGTTCTGGAGTACCAGCACCATACATCTGTTCTCCTGACTTTTTAACCATGGAGTGCTAGTTTATAGCTGAGCTTAAGGATAAAAGAAGCAAGAAATGAAAGTTGAAAAAAAAGTTTCCTCCTCACTAAGTACATTCAGATGTCGGCCTCTCAGAGCCCCTGATTCTGGAGTTGACTCCTCCGTTATTTTCCCCTCTCCGTTTATCAACTCATTTTGTTAAGTAATACTTTTCCTCACAAAAGGAAAATCAAAAGATTGTACATATATTTTCAATAAAAAGCATCAAGCAGCCCTCAACATTTGGAGCCACGAAAACAGAAACAATATTAAAACTGATTTACAAGTCTTTGCAGAGGACCCACTGTCCTTTCATCTTTGAAGATGGAGACCGTCCCTGACCTGGGTTTGGTTTTTTTTTTTTTAACGGGTATTCTGGGAGAAGGGTCCTCAGTAATTACTTATACCGGGATCATTGATAGCTTTCACTTGAGTCAGAGCAGCGATTGTTTTTTTGCTGCATCGGAAGACTGTGGAACTAAGTTACCTGGAATGTCTTTGATGGTCCCTCTGGGTCAGAATCATAGTTACCAGCCTATTACCTTTTAATGTAGTATATATAGAGTCAATCTGTGGAATAGGCTGTTTCAGGAAATCACTAGAATGAATAGTTTTAGCACCACCCAAAAAAGGATAAAGTATTTATGTTACCCAACATACCTAATATCTATCCCTAATAGCTCAGGCATAAAAGGGAGCTGCTGAACCTTTCCTCGGGGTAGTGGGACTGATAAATGAGTTAGTTAAGAGTCTTTCTCTATAGGTGAAAAGAGACATAAAAATATCACAAAGAATATTGGAAATTGAGTGTTAAGTCTCTGGGTTTAAATATAATGGGATCAAAGGTATTCTTTCTCCTCTGTCCCGATTTGATGTCCTAATTAATCCCATTAATTATGAGACATTAAATTTCCTGTGAAGTAAACAAACTAAAGGTTATACTGGGAAAGCCAGTGTTAGACCTGATTTTTTTTATCTTTTCCAGCAGAACAATCCCCAGTTTGCAACATTTCCAAAGGTTATCGCTCCCATGGTTTATTAGTGGTAAATTAGAAAATAACACCTTTGGTACAACTGAGAATGTCTCTCTTGTCACATTCTGAAAGTGATCTCCATTAGCATTGTGCTTGGGCACTATATTTAGCAACCGTACCCAACCCACACCACAGACTACCCACCAATACCCACCCTGTACCTGCAAAGAAAGTTGACTTGGCATATGACCCACATCTTTGGTGTGGACACCTATGGCTCGGATAAATTGTGGATATGTGGGTCTCTATAGCAGGGTGAGTACAGCAACTGCCTAAGCACCTCACAACCGTTTCTTCTGCCCATCTTCTGGTGACCATACTGCCCACCTTATCATCATCTCCTTGGGGCTGGGAGTGAAGTAGGAAGGGGTGGGCCAGGACAGGTTTTCATTGCACACACACAGACACACACACACAGTTGGCCTTCATACAAGAAGATGCTCATGGGTTACCCAGAACTAAAAATTGTTACAAATTCTCCCTAAATACTCTGCTGTCCAATGATGGATGGACAGAAGAACAGCTAGAAAACAAAAAACAACAAGCCTTGGAAGGCTACAAGACAGAGTGTGGCAATAATGCTGTATCAAGTTTCTTACTAAATTGAAGGGCTTCAAGGGTACTGCAGTGTCCAACCATCTATGTGGCTGTGAGACCTGGACCTCTTACAGAAGACATATCCAGTTCCTGGAGTAGTTTCATCAGTGTTGTTTTTGAACCACACTCAACATCAAATAGCAGGTCAAGATTACTCGCAGTGAGGTCCTAGAATGCAGTGAACTCACCAGCAGTGAAGCACTGTTCCCAGGCTCACAGCTCCACTGGGTGGGACATGTTAGGAAGGTGGACAACAATAAGATACCCAAGAAATTGGTGCATGGAAAACTGAAGATGGGCACAAAGAGCAGAAAAAACATTTTAAAGACAATCTCGAACAATGAGACATAGCAGTAGACTGCTGGGAGATCACTGAGGCAGATTCATTCATTCAATCATTATTTATTGAGCACTTACCGTGTGCAGAGCACTATACTAAGTGCTTGGGAAAGTACAATACAACAATAAACAGTGAGATTCCCTGCTCACAATGAGGTTTCAGTCTAGAGGCAGAGAGACAGACAGGCAGATAGAAAGGCTAGGTGTGCAGAGATTGGGAGAGAGGCTGCTCTCTGAGAGCAAAGGCTTAGTGAAGGTTCATTCATTTAATAGTATTTATTGAGCGCTTACTATGTGCGGAGCACGGTACTAAGCGCTTGGAATGTACAATTCGTTGATACTCAAAGAGGCAGAGTTGAGGGCAGAGATAGGCCGGACACTGGACAAACCCCTAACCGCAACAAGGATCTATCTTTACTTGCAACTAAAGCAGGAAGGATAATTGCGCATCAGTCTTTCCAGCCACACTCACACGCCTGGATAGAATCTCAATTCCAGTAATGTCATCTTTGAATTTGACCCGACGCTATACAGTATGGATGTACTCAACCAATGAAATTGCGGACCTGTATTTTAACAGCCGAAGTTACCAATTGCAACAATACAGCTGTGATGTGTACTGTACACACATATCTGAGATTAGGATCTAACTTTTAGGGGAAGAAGAGAAACCCTACAATTTGTGTTATTTAGTGACATCTTCTCACTGGGCTGTTGTGCTGAAATTGCAGGCACAATGGCAGTGAGCTAGTTCTACCCCAAAATCAAGAAGGGTTAATTATTGTACCTGCCACTTTCTATACCTCCAATTTCTAGGGCTGAAGTATTAGATTTGGAGCGTAATATGGAAAATTAAGCAATGAATATAAGACGTTACATTATTTTGTTTACATTATCCATATGAGACAATGACACTGCTTTGAAAACACAACTCATAGGTTTTAATTATAAATGCCAAAGGGGATTAAAGCTAGGCTTTCCCCCCAGCCGAATTCACATTTTTTTATGTTTCCAAATACCACCTGGGTTTCGGGTAGCAAATTGTCCAAATAATTCAGGCCAAAGGAATACTTCTACTTAAATGGCTCAGTAAATGGGTCTTTCCTAATTACTCTCCCCTCTCAGGAAATAATCCTCCCTTTTTCCAAGCAGCCCCTCATTTTCTTTTCTCCACAAATAGGGCTCATCTCCCTCCCTCTCACTCTGTCTCTCTTTGTGTGTCTCCGTCTCTGTCTGTTTCTCCCTCCCTCCCTAAAGTTTATGGATGAACCATCTATCATCCCTAACTCTCCCCTTCTACATTTTTACTTCCTTCTAATAATCTATCAAGTCATCCGTGAATGTATCCAAACCCTTTTGTGAACCTAGAGACATTTTCAGGTTACATAGGTTCACAACAAATTCCACTATATGAAGAAGAATTTCCTTTTGTTTTGAATCCCCTATAAAACTCAATTGATTTATTGCCGCCTTCTTGCCAAATCCAGTGGCCTTTACTCTATCCTAATCCTTCTTGACCTCTCAACTGCTTTTTAAACTGGACTACCTCCTTCTCCTCGAAACATTATCGAACCCCGCTTTTACTAACACCGTCCTCTCCTTTCACCCCTAGTCTAGAGGAGATTGGAGGTAGGGGTCAAAGAAGGGGGTTTTGAGGAGCTGGATTTCTAAAAGTAGCATTGCCTAGTGGATACAGCACGGGCCTGGGAGTCAGAAGGTCATGAGTTCTAATCCCGGCTCTGCCACTTGTCTACTGTGTGACCTTGGGCAAGTCACTTAACTTCTCTGGGCCTCAATTCCCTCATCTGTAAAATGGAGATTAAGATTGTGAGTACTATGTGAAACAGGGACTGTGTCCAGCTCGACTACCTTTTATCTACCCCAGCATTTAGAACAGTGCCTGGCACATAATAAGCACTTAGCAAATATTCTAATTATTATTATTATCAGACAGAAGGAAGATAGCAGATTTGGGCATTGTGTTTTCAGGGCACTACACTGCACACCAATCTGAATCTCTCCTCACTTTCCTGGGGATGCTTCCTGCAGGAAGCTGTAGGATGGAGGTTAGGCACCTGTTCTCATGTGCCTTGGATGAAATCAATCAATCATTCAATCAATGGTATTTATTGAGCATTTACTGTGTGCAGAGCACTGTATTAAGTGCTTGGGAGAGTACAACAGAGCTGGTAGACACGTTCCCTGTCCACAGTGAGTTTACAGTTTAGGTGAAAGAGGTTCACCTAAATCTCAACCTATTTGAGATCCTATGCTAGTTATAATGTCAGCCTGGGTACTCATCCCAGCTCTGCCACTTGCCTGTTGTGTGACCTTAGGCAGGTCACCTAACTTTCTGTATTTTGGGTTCCTCAACTAATAATTGTAATAACTGTGGCATTTGCTAAGCACTCACTATGTTCCAGGCACTGTACTAAACACTGGGGTAGATATAAAATAATCTGTACACAGTCCCTGTCCGACGTGAGGCTCACAGTCTTCATCCCCAATTTACAGATGCGGTTACTGAGACACAGAAAAATGAAATGACTTGCCCAAGGTCACACAGCAGACAAGGGTGGGGGTGGAATTAGAACCCAGGTCCTTCTCACTCCCAGGCCCATGCTCTATCATCTAGACCAGGCTGCTTCTCACGTTATCAGGTTGGACACAGTTCCTGTCCCACATTGCACTCCCATTCTAAATTGTAGGGAGGAGGATTTGATCCCCATTTGACAGTGTAGAAAACTGAAGCACAGAAAATTAAGTGATTTGTCCAAGGTCACAGAAAGGACAAGTGGCAGAGCCGGATTTAGAACTCAGGCTCTCTGACACTCAGGCCTGGGCTCTTTTCACTAAGTCATTCTGTTTCCTATGTAACATAACTTCCCTCCACTCCCACAACCTCCGTTTCTCAGTTTTTCCTGGTTCCCTTCTCCCCGACCCCTTTTTATTATATATTCATTTAAAAAATTCTTATCTTTTTTTACAGCTCCAAAATAATAGATCTCGCTGCTGCTGTGGCTTTCTCTGCCGCAGCTGTCTCATCCTCTTCCATGTCCCCGGATACCTGTCTTCTGGGGATACTGAGTTGGGTCACCAGAGCCCGACTCAGGTGAGAGGTGGGGAGGACAATCAGTGGAGGAGAGAAGGACTGAGACGCTCATCCACCGTCTTTTTCTTCTCCGTTGCCCCAGCCTGGTCTTCTCCCATTCCACCCTGGCCAGGCCTCAGCCCTTCAGTTTTGAAAAGCAGCATGGGCTAGTGGAAGTAGCACAGGCTTGGGAGTCAGAGGACCTCTAGGGTCTAATCCCAGCTCTACCACTTACCTACTGTGACCTTTGAGAAAGTTACTAAACTTCCCTTTGCCTCCATTTCATCAACTGTAAAATGGGGATGAAATATCTGCTCTTGAGCGAGTCATCTACACCGGCTGCCTCCACTTCCTTTCCTCTAATTCTCTTTGTTCCCCTTCAATCTGGTTTCTGCCCTCTTCACTACATGGAAACTGCCTTCTTACAGGTCACCAATGCTCTCCTTTTGCCAAATCCAATGCCCTCTACTCCGTCTTAATCTTTCCTGACTTCTCAGCTGCCTTCAACACTCTCGACCACCCCCTTCTCCTGGAAACATTATCCAACCTTGGCTTCTCTGACACTATCCTCTCCTGATTCTCCCCCTATCTTTCTGGCCACTCATTCTCAGTCTTCTTTCTTAGGCTCCTCCTCTACATTCCACTCCCTAGCTGTGGGAGTCCCTTAAGGCTCAGTTCTAGGTCCCCTTCTATTCTCATCTACACCCACTCCCTTAGAGAACTCATTTGCTCCCATGGCTTCAACTACCATCTCTATGCAGATGATTACCAAATCGACATCTCCAGCCCTGATTTTCCTCCTTCTCTACAGTCTCGTATTTTCTTCTGTCCTCAGGGTATCTCTGCTTTGAGGTCCTGCTAAGACCTCAAACGTCAGTCCAAAAACAGAACTCCTCATCTTCCCACCCAAACCTTCTCATCCCCTGGATTTCCCATCACTGTAGACAGCATCAATCAATCAATTGTATTGATTGAGTTCTTACTGTGTGCAGAACCCCATACTAAGTGCTTGGGAGAGTACAATATAACAGACTTAGCACCACTATCCTCTGTCTCCCAAGCCCATAAACTTAGCATTATTCTTGACTCATCTCTCATTCTGCTCTCATATTCAATCTATTACTAAATCCTAGCAGTTCAACTTTCAAACACAGTTAAAATCTGCCCTTTCCTCCCACTCCAAACTGCTACTGTGTTGATCCAAGAACTTATCCTATCCCTCCTTGACTACTGCATCAGCCTCCTTGCTGACCTCCCTACCTCCCATCTCTCCCCACTTCAGTCCATACTTCACTCTGCTGTCCGGATCAGTTGTCTACAAAACCACTCAGTCCATGTTTCCCCACTCCTCAAGAACCTCCAGTGGTTGCCCATCCACCTCTTCATCAAACAGAAATATCTTATCATTGGCTTTAAAGAATTCAATCACCTTGACCCTCCTACGTTACTTCTCTGATTTCCTACTACAACCCAACCCACACACTTTGCTCCTCTAATGGCAACCTACTTAGTGCATCTCAATCTCATCAATTTTGCTGCTGACTACTTTCTCACATCCTGCCTCTGGCCTGGAACTCTCTCTCCCTTCATAGCCGACAGACCAGCACTGTACCCATCTTCAGAGCCCTACTAAAATCATATCTCCTCCAAGAAACTTCCTTCACTAACCTCTCATTTCCCCACTCTATTCGACCTCCCTTCTGCATTGCCTAAGCACTCTGATACTCACACCACCCTCAGAACCACAGCATTTATACACATATCCATATTCCCTGCTGCTTCCCCATCTGTAATTTATTTTAATGTCTGTCTCCCTCATGAGATTGTAAATTCCTTGAGGGTAGGGACTGTGTGTGTAGCAACTCTATTGTATTGTACTCTAGCCACAGCACCTTGCTGATTTTTGTTTTTATATCGTGTATTAATCTGGTTTTGTGTTTTAATGTGTCATTCATTCATTCAATTGTATTTATTGAGCGCTTACTGTGTGCCAAGCATTGTACTAAGCACTTTGGAGAGTATTATGTAACAATAGACAGACACATTCCCTGCCCTTGATAAGCTTACAGTCTAGAGGGGGAGACAGACATTTATGTAATTAAATAAATAATGTCAGATATGTACATAAGTGGTGTCTTTGTCTCACTTTCCAACCTAAGACTCTGCAGGTTGGGCCCATGATTTTTTGTTTAGCTGCCTTGATATTTCACTCTACTTCTCTCCAATCACTTCTCTGAGACAAAAGTCCTAGCCATCCCATTTTATGAGGTTTTTTTTCATTTTCTTTTGTTTTTAATCTCATCATTCCTGATGTGTCTGTCTCCAGTGCCTTCTCTCCACTTATCCTCTTAGATTGTTAGTCCCCCAAGGGGCAGGGACCAGGTCTAATTCCCACCATTGATTGACTGATCGATTAAAATGCAGTGACCAGAATTGCATTTGGGATTAGGTTGGCTGGTTTTGTATAGCTTCATATAGTGGCAAAACTATGGCTTTGTTTTCTTTTCTATCCCCTTCCTGATGATGCCCCAGCAATCAGTTGACCTTTGTGACTACTGATGCTTGTTGGACTGAGGATTTGAAAGAACACCTAACAATGACTCTGAGATCTCTTCCTGAGCTGTGACTGAGACCTCCGAGCCCATCATCATGTAGTTGCAATTTAGATTATGTTTCCCTTGATGTATGATCTTATCTTTGCTCAGACTGCAGCTCTTCTGCCATTTTCTGGCTCACTTCCTCAATCAGCTTGCAGTTTCTCCCCATATTCATGGCATTTCACCACCCGGAAGAACTTAATGTCATCTGCAAGTTTTGAGATTTCACCCCAAACTCTCTCTTCCAGATTATTTTTTAGATGTTAAATAAAACCAGCCCTAGCACTGATCCCTGAGGGACTCCTCTTCTTAAACTCATCCACCCTGAAATGTGGCCATTTATCTCTGCCCTCTGTTCCCTATCTTTTAGCCAGTGTTCTATCCATGACATAATATTTCCTCCAATCTATGATTGCTTAGGTTTTTTTCTTTGAAAGTCTTTGGTATGGAAACTTGTCAGAGGCCTTTTGAAAATCTAAATATATTACATCTACTGGCTTCCCTCTATCCACATGTTTTTTGACCCCTTGAAAGAACTTCAGCAGATTAGTGAGACATGATTTCTCCTTACAGGAACTATGTTGTTTTTCTTCCAACAGTTTGTTTCTCTAAATGCTCACTGACCCTAAACTTATCTTTCAATTTTACTATTTTGCCAGGTAGAGAAGTGAAACTTTATTGGGCTAGGATTCCCAGGATCACCTCTGAAATCCTTTATATAGAGGGCAGTTATATTGGCCACCTGCCAGTTACAAACAGTGACCATTTGTAAAGATAGGTTACACACTCTCACCAGGAGTTCCACAACTTCCCCTCCAAATTCCTTCAGAACACTTGCTGGGAACCATGTCATTCCAGTGATATTTCAACATGTGATCGGCAGGGGCTATGGAGTGAATACTGGCAACATGCCTAGAATATTAAAATATCACAACACCAAAGACCTGGGGAGGCATGGTTAGAATGGGGAACTCATGGAGGCTGAAAATTATTTTAGGGATTTTTTTTGTGTGTCCAGGAGGACAGAATTAGGTGAATCTCTTTTTGACCACTAGTGTGGGTGTGCAGCTGTGACTGATTAGGGTAGATGCCCTTCAGTCTTGGTGAATTGTTTAGATTTAGTTTATCAATTTGGTCCAAAACATCCTGTGGGGCCACTACAGTTTGGTCCAGTTCCTCTGACCTGTCTACTATAAAAACAAATTTTGTCATTTTTTCTCTTTGTACCAAATCTGGCCTGACTGATTTTCATTTCTCTCCATCCTCTGGATATCAACTCAATAAAATTCAATTCAGTTGTAATGCCTTGTAACACCTTACCATACAATCCTATGGTACTTCTGAGGACATCTTTTCATCCTAGAGGACTATTATTAAAAGGAAATAAATGAGTGAAATTCGAGGTGGACGAGGTCTTTTGGAAAGATAAATGTAGCAGTGAAAAACAGTGTATCCGAATCCTCAAGGGGAAGCTTCTTCCTTCAGAGCATACTTTCTGCCATGATATATAGGGTAGAAACCTCAAGGCAACCAGGAGAAAGGTGGAATGAAAATTGGGAACAGGCGGGTACAATACTGGAAAATGTGCTGGGGTGATATATGATATTTAAAGTGTTATCAGGAGATAACATTATGTAAGTGGTATAGGTTACCACATGTTAACACTTCCCATAGTTGTATGTTTTGGTAGATGTACTGCCTGTAATTTAACACAGGCTGATGTGATATATTAGGCAAAATCATGGGAGATGTTGGGCATTTAAGTAAAATAAGATGCCAGTTTAGGAAAGACAATCTTGACTCACACCAATAGTCTAATTAGGCTTATATTCTATCTCTAGAAGGATCTAGATTGCAGGATTTACAAGCAAAATGATTTATAGACTAAAGCAAGAGATGTAATTGTCCATCTTATGTTCTAATTTTTGAATGATGTTAGAAGGAGTTGTAGGTCTCTCAAAATTCTGACCTGTTGCTAAGAGATATTTATTTGTTCAATATCTAAATATACTGTACTTCCATTTATTCTCCACATATTATGAACTGGTATTTGAGGATTTACTTTATAAGGAACTGCATACGTAGAAAAACAGAGAAGCTGGTGATCCTGGAGGAAATGAGATGGGAAAAAAAAAAGCCTAATAACTAAATCATTCAAGGATCCAGAGGCTGAAATCTGAAATCTCATGGCTGGCAATGATCTACATTAAATCTCAAAGTGGGAGATCCATGACCGGGTAAGTGAGCAATTCATCCTAGTGGCTTTTCTGGAGAACTGTCTTAGGAATGAATTCAAAGGACGATTATCAGAATGTGTGTCTGAGCTGTGCATTGGTCATAAGAAACTGGGCATTCAATATTAGCCTGAGGAATTCAGTTTTGCCTCTTAAAAAATGTGGTTGGAGATGGAATCGACTCCAACATAACTTTAGGGATTCTGTTTTCAGTGACACTTTGATGTACATATCAGTGTGCCGGTGAGGCAACTGGCTACCTGTTTATTCTCTACTATTCATACTGTTATTGGCTGCAGGGGAAAATACCGTTGGGAAGTATAAGGCATCGTCTTCCTCTCTGCACCCTGTTAAGCATATAGTAAGTGCTCTTCTGGGTGCTAAGGGGAGGGAAGTGCCCAATGAGTTATCATCATATCACAATTAGAATACTGCATCATCTTTCTCACAGGTCTCCCAGGCTCTGGCCTCACCCTGCTTCAGGCTATACTACACATTACTAGCCAGATCACCTTTATAAAACATCTCTAAGCACCCATATTCTTCCAATTCCTCAGAAACCTCCACATCAAGCAAAGCCTCCTTACCAGTGGCGTAGAGAAGCAGCGTGGCATAGTGGAAAGAGCACGGGCCTGGGAGTCAGAAAGACCTGGGTTTTAATCCTGGCTCTGCCACTTGCTCTGTTGTGTGACCTTGGGCAAGTCAGTTCACTTCTCTGGGCCTCAGTGACCTCACCTGTAAAATGGGGACTAAGACTGTGAGCCCCATGTGGGACAGGGACTGTGTCCAACCTGATTATTCTATATCTACCCCAGCACTTAGTACAGTGTTTGGCACATAGTAAGTGCTGAACGTATACCATGATTAGTATTATTACCAGCTTTCTCCATCTTATAAATCAGCTCCTTTTTTTATCTGCTACTCACCAGCTTGCAATACAAGCTCACCTTCTATCTGTACCTTCTTTTCACCTCTCTTGCCCAAGATCCCTTGCTCACACCCTCCCTACTGCATGGAACTCCCTCCCCCTTCAAATCTGCCAGATCCCAGCTCTCCCCATCTTCAAGGTCATCCTAAAAACTCATCCCCTCCAAAAAGTCTTTCTTGATCAATTTCCCAAATGCCAAGTCGTGCCAACCTAATTACCTCCTGCACTTGCACCCATCTACAGCACTTATGTACCTACATATAATGCAATGATAGATAAGGAAGTAGAATACAGAACCAAGAAGAACAGCGCATCCTTTGGGACTTTTTCAAACTGAGCTTGGAGGGAGTGTGGCATCAAGCTCCAGATCAAACTAAAGTTCTCCAGAGCTGTAGTTGTCCAACCTTGTCTACGGCTGTGAGATCTAGACCCCACACAAGCATCCCGTCCGACTCCTTGAGCGGTTTCACCAGCATCACTTACGGGCCAGACTCAATATCAAATGGCAAGACAAGATCACAAACAAAGTTCTGGAACAAAGTCAGTCTCCTAGCATGCTCACTTTAATACAGTTCTCCCAGGCAGGACACGTGAGGGGAATGAGCTCCAGCAGGAGACCCAAACAGCTGCTGTATGGAGAGCTGAAATTGGGAAACCAAAAGCCAGGAGGGCAGAGGAAGCATTTTAAGGACACGGTAAAACAAAAACTCAGACAATGCTGCATCCCAACTGCAAACTGGGAGTTGACTGTTGAGGAGAGCCCTGCGTGGTGCCTTGCCACCAAAAAGGCAGTTCTCTTTGAGCAAAAGCTTTATATGGAAAAAGACAAGAAGGCAAAAGAGAAAATAGCACCATGTACTGCAAATATTCAATACAGCAACCTAACAAGGGACAACCTTATTGTGTGCCCCATTGTGTGCCCGATCCACAGTCGCCTTCCCAGCCACGTATGCATTCATATCAACTTAACTGTCAGTGGTGTCTTCGAATATGAAGGACAATATACATTTTGATATATAGGCACATTTATATGTATAATCAACTGTACTTTCAATTAATTTTATAACAGCTATTTCATTCCAACACACCCAGTCTGTCATATCCTCATTCTTTCTCTTGCTCCTTCTAGTTGACATGATTTTTGTCTGTTGGCTTTCCCTGTTAGGTTGTTAGCCCCGTGAAGGAACTGATTGTGTCTTTGGTTTCTAGTACACCCTCCCAAGTGCTTAGTACAGTTCTTTGTGTACAGAAGGTGCTCAATAAATACCAATGATTGATTGGTTAAATGAGGTTATCAACACTGTCAGTACACTAGAAACCTTGGGCCAGAATTCAATCATCTGTAATTGATTGATGGAATTATTTCATCCCTTACTGCAGATGAAAATGTGGAAATACTTTTTTCACTTCATTTTGTTTTTTCACTGTCTTTTGTCTTTCACTCAAGCATTCTGACTTGCCCTTCCAGGAAGGGAATGGTCACGGTCAAAACTTAAACAAAAAAATCTGATTTAAACATCCTTTGAAAAAATAGTAAGTATATACATTTATAAAAAACTCGATCCATGACCTCCAAAAAGTGAAAGACTCATCTGTGAAATGGATAAAATGATTGTATTTACTAGTAGCAGCAGTAATGTTATTTATTGAGTGTTCCATGGGTGCAATGTACTTTTACTAAAATGCTTGGGAAAATACAAATGGAAACATTAGACACATCCCTGCCCATGAGGAGCTTACTCTCCAATGGGGGAGACAAAAAAAATACTTATCAACAGCAAAAACAAAATAAATAACTGCATATAAATAGAACAGGGAGAATTTCCTCAAATGTTGCAAGCCCCCACAGACAGACTCTCTCATCCCCTCCTGGTGGAGTTTGGAACCCATCTTGGGTCTGGGGCAGAGGCGGGTGGGGAGGGGAGGTGGCACACAGTAAGAATGAGCTGTGAGTCAACCAATGACCGAGTGCTATACGGCTGTAAAGTCCAATTGTGCCCGATCCACAGTCGCCTTCCACAGTGGGGAACATTTTGCCTCTCCCAGACTCACTCTGTAGCTCTGCGCCTGGCAAAACTTGATCTCTTGCCCACCAGTCCAATGCTCCCACTGTGTTCCCTTCTGTGAAGCATCTGACACAGTCTCTGGCTTTCAGGACAACTTTCCTTCCTGTCTTTGGGATAAATGCTTCCATTCAGTCAACCCATTGTATGCCTCCTGAGTGCTAAGCACTGTACTAAGTGCTTGGGAGAGTATAAATGTAGCAAGACAAAACATTCCCTGACTTCAAGGAGCTTATACTCTAAAGTTCTCCTTGAACTTGGGAAAGAGTAATGTTGCCCCATTCCCTGTACTTCTGTGGGCTTTTGGTCCTGTCCAGGGTTGGATAGGATGAAAGTTGGAGGTGCAAAATCAGTTAGTTGCTAAATACTGTGCAACAGGGTGCAAATGGACTAATAAAGTCATTTTGGAAGTACTTGAGATTCTTAAAGGAAAGATACTATATACAAGAGGCATTATATCCACACTTTACTTTTCCTTTTCAGGTGTCAGTGGAAGTAAGGATATGTGAATGGATAGGACAGGAGAGGAAAGGACCTAAACAAGGAGACACCAATTAAAAGGCCTCAGGAAGGAGAGCTTGTTCAGGAGGGATTTGAAAGAGGCAGGAGGGGTGCATGGCAGTATGTAGGGGGGAAAGATTGCTTCAGGCATGGGTGTAGCAGGGAAGAAAGTATGAGATGGGAGTGGGAGAAGGAAGTAAAGGGAGTGGCTGGCAGACAGGTCTGGGCAGAATGAGATGGGAGGAGGAGGAAATGGTAGCTGAGAAACTAACAGGTACTTAAACTGTGGGAACAAGAAGCCCCAATGTAATACATAAAGCAACAGGCAGTCAACATAAGGCTATAAGAAATGTGGTGATGTAAACTGGGAAGAGATGATAATGAAGGTGAAGAAGAGAAAGTGATAGCTAGAGAAATATTTTTGAAAGGTCTAGAGCAGTGAACTTCAAATCTCCATTCTAAAGGTCACTTTGACAGGGAAAAAGTCTCCTTGGATCAGCTCTGCAACAAAGACTCTATCTGCCCTGACCAGGTCCTAGCCACTTTCCGGTCACACAATTTTTTACAAAGGAGATATGCAGGGTAGCCTTGTTCCAAAATATGACTGAAAGGATCCTTCAGAGCTTGTGCTTTGGGGGAAGGGCTGGAGAAGCACCATGGCCTAGTGGAAAGAGCATGGGCCTGGGAGTCAGAGGACCTGAGTTCTAATTCTGGCTCTGCCAATTCTTTGCTGTGTGACCTTGGGCAAGTCACTTCACTTCCCTGGGTCTCAGTTCTCCCTCCTGTGAGCCCCATGTGGGGCATGGACTGTGCCCAACCTAATCAACTTGAATCTACCCCAGTGATTAGAACAGTGTTTGCTTGACACTGTCAGTCAGTCGTATTTATTGAGTGCTTACTGCATGAAGAGCACTGTACTAAGTACTTGGGAGAGTATAACAGTAGACAAATACCATTAAAAAAACAAAAGAACAAAAAAAAAATGGGGAAGAGTTCCTGAGAGGTGAAAGTTTCCAGAAAGGAATAGTAGCATCAGCAATATGGATCTTGCTACAGGAGGTCCTCCACAGATCACCTGGTCCATAGCTGGTAGTTTGGGAGACTCTGGCTGAGGTGGAGGAGGCTCATGTAAAGGCAAGAAAATGGAGGTTCAATCAATCAGTCAATCAATCTATCAATTGTATTCATTGAGCACTTATTGTGTGCAGAACACTGTACTAAGCACTTGGGAGAGTACAACAAAATCTCCCAGTAATCTCTCCCAATTATCTCCCATAATCTAATGTGTACATAACAGACACATTCCCTGCCCACAACGAGCCTACAGTCTAGAGGGAGGAGCAAAGTAGTAGTAGAAGCAGAGAAGCAGCGTGGCTTAGTGGAAAGAGCACGGGCTTGGGAGGCAGGGGTCATGGGTTCAAATCCCAGCTCAGCCGCTTGTCAGCTGTGTGACTTGGGCAAGTCACTTCACTTCTCTGGGCCTCAGTTCCCTCATCTGTAAAATGGGGATTAAGACTGTGAGCCCCACCTGGGCAACCTGATCACCTTGTATCTTCCCCAGAGCTTAGAACAGTGCTTTGCACATAGTAAGCACTTAACAAATGCCACTATTATCATTACTAGTAGTAGTGTTAGTGTTAGGAGTAGTGTTACATGGCTTAGTAGAAAGAGCCCGGGCTTGGGAGTCAGAGGTCGTGGGTTCTAATCCCCGCTCCGTCACTTGTCAGCTGTGTGACTTTGGGCAAATCACTTAACTTCTCTGGGCCTCAGTTACCTCATCTGTAAAATGGGGATTAAGACTGTGAGCCCCACGTGGGACAACCTGATAAACTTGTATCTACACCAGCGTTTAGAACAGTGCTTGGCACAGAGTAAGTGCTTAGCAAATACCATCATTATTACTAGTAGTATTTATTAAACACCTACTGTGGGCAAGGCACTATACTAAGTGCTGGAAAAGTGAGAAATAACTTATGAATGGATAAAATTATTTTGCTATTCTAATGAAGAAGAAAATTCCAATTTTAGAGATGTAATGAAAGATTGGGTCATGAGAGAAAATGAATACACTTGGTTCCCTTTTCTTGCTAAGGTTGAATATGGAAAGAAAGAAAAGACATAATAACAAGAGTCAAAAAAGCAGGGTTTTTACAAGGGAAAGAGCTCCCAAATTAATTCCAGATTGATTTAATTCTCTTTAATGCCAACTATGGTATTAAGCTCCAAAAACTGGGACAGATACCAAATAATCAGATTTCACAATCCCTGAACCACATAGGACTCACAATCTAAGAGGTAAGGAGAGCAAGCACTCTATACCCATTTTACATTCATTCATTCAATAGTATTTATTGAGCACTTACTATCTGCAGAGCACTGTACTAAGCACTCGGAATGTACAATTTGTCAACAGAGAGAGATAATCCCTGCCCAATAACGGGCTCACAGTCTAAACGGGGGAGACAGCCAGCAAAGTAAAACAGAACAAAACAAAACAAAACAAAACAACATCATCAAGATAAATAGAATCATGGAGCTATACACCTCATTAACAAAATAAATAGGGTAATAAATAATATATACAAATATGCACAGTGCTGAGGAGAGGGGAAGGGGGAAGAGCAGAGGGCGGGGGGGGGGGGAAGGAGAGGGGAGGAGGAGCAGAGGGAAAGGGGGGGCTCAGTCTGGGAAGGCCTCCTGGAAGAGGTGAGCTCTCAGTAGGGCTTTGAAGAGGGGAAGAGAGTTAGTTTGGCAGATGTGAGGAGGGAGGGCATTCCAGGACAGCGGTAGTGAGGAAACTGAGGCCACACAGCAGGCCAGTGACAGAGCCAGGATGAGAAACCAGGTCTCTAGAGTCCCAGTTCATTCATTCAATAGTATTTATTGAGCGCTCACTATGTGCAGAGCACTGTACTAAGCACTTGGAATGTACAAATCGGTAACAGATACAGACAGTCCCTGCCCTTTGACGGGCTTACAGTTTAATCGGGGGAGACAGACAGACAAAAACAATAGCAATAAATAGAATTAAGGGGATGAACATCTCATTAAAACAATAGCAAATAAATAGAATCAAGGTGATGTATATCTCATTAACAAAATAAATAGGGTAATGAAAATACATACAGTTGAGCAGACGAGTACAGTGCTGAGGGGAGGGGAAGGGAGAGGGGGAGGAGCAGAGGGAAAGGGGGGAAAGAGTCCCATGCTCTTTCCACTAGGCCATGCTGCCTCCCGGTAATGGCAATGCTAACAACAAACTCACTTAAGCAGTATTGTATAGATGAATCCAACCAGTGATGTGTAGAGCTAAACAGCAGTTTCAGGGGCTCCAACGTGAAATTACTAGTCGGAAAGTGATTGAAAAGGAAAAGAGTGAGGCAGGGGTATGATAATAAAAAGGAGCCCAGTCTTGGATGGGTTAAGTTTAGGACAGGTTCACATACCCAATCAATCAGTAAATCAATGGTATTTACTGAACACTTACTGTGTGCAGAACAAATCCCTGCCCACTAGGAGCTTAAAGTCCAGTACGTTCCTTCATTGCCCTGCACTGTCATTTGAGGTTTGTCTTCCCCCCTGCCCTTTTGTTTGGGAACAAATGGTTTTGTACATTGTGCTGGTTTGTATGTTGATCTTGTTTCTAATAGTATCATCTGGATTTACACTGATTCTCAATCATCCTGGTCCATTCTCAACCAACCACTTAGTCCACCTTTCTGACTTCTAGCAGTCCAGCTGAACTCTCCCTAGGAAAATATATCAGAATATTCTGGTTCCTACCAGCTTGCCAAACTTTCTGAGTTAAAGAAGCTACCCCTTACAAATATCAGTCAAATTCTAAGTCTGGTTTTTCAAGAAGGTGTCTTAATCTCTTGTGGCTACTTTGTGGAAAATTTGACCGAGTCTGAGCTGTCCTGAAAAAGTGAGTTTAAAATCATGATGAGGCATCCAAGCAGAGACATATGGAAACAGCTGGAGCCAAGCAGTTGTACCGAATAGGAAGGTTGGAGGTGGAGACGAAGAGCTGGAAGTCAAAAGGGTTTAGGAGTCACAAATCTAACAATTTTTATCACTGATGTTACAGCGCTGCCTTCAATTACTGCAAAATGCCAAATGGTTCAGACCAAAATCCAAAGTCCAATGTAGCAGTTCTTATCAGACAAAATGCATATGTAAACAAATGGGAATTTTGCCTGGGTTAAAATTGCCCCATTCCTTGAAAGCCATATTCTTAGAGATCATCTTTACTAGATAATTATTCCACCAGAAGAATTTAGAGCTTCTGGAATCCAGAAGGTGGGGGATGTTACTTGCTTCCTGTTTAAACAAGATAAGACTCTAAATATTTACATAGGGTGTATTTTATTGGTTAAAGATATTTTCTTCAGTTGGCCCTAGTTTAGCAACCTTTCATTCAGTTTGACTGAAATTTCAAATCTGACTTTGTGGAATGTACCTAGGCTGCAAATCAGTGGAGAGATTGGCTTGTCTTCTCTGCCCTCTGAGGTTTGTTGCAAGTGAAATGAATTTCATCTGTGCAGAGATCACTTGCTCAGCCCACGACAGATGTTAGTAGGCAACCCGATGTTGTTTCATTTTCCTTTTCACATTGCCCACTAGGTGACGCCTGTCAGCAAATCAGAAGGCAAAGACTCAGATCTTGTCTTGGAGAGGAGTTCAATTGTGACACCGTTAAGGTATCCCGTGGCTCCTTAAAATAAAGAATATCTTGATTTCTTTTAGAAGAGAATTCAGTGTTCACACAGTATTGTATGTATAATATTATTTTAGGTGATTGGAGCATTCAGTTGGTGAAAGAATGAAAAGTAGGAGAGGAAAAAATAAAAATCCAATTCTCCAAAATTACACCCAAGACACATTTTTCACTCTACTTGGAAATTATGTTGCAACTTCTAAATGTTTGCAAGAAAACTGGGGCAACTGGAGAAGGCTCAGCAGCAGCTTCATTTCCTAACGCTAAGGTTTTTTTCGGGGGGGTGGGGGGTGGGGATGGGGAGCGAGGGTGGTTGTACTCGTTAAGCACTCAGTAAATGCCAGGCACTTTACTAACTGCTGGGGTAGATATAAGATGATCAGGTCAGTCACAGTTCCTGTCCCACATGAGGCTCCATGTCAGTCACAGTCCCTGTCCCACATGGGGCTCACAGTCCAAGTCAGAGGGAGGAGAATTGAATCTCCATTTTACAGATGAGGCAACTGAGGCACAGAGAAGTGAAGTAATTTGCCCAAGGTCACAAACAGCAGACAAGTAACAGAGCCGGGATTAGAATCCAGGTCCTCTGACTCACAGGCCCGTGCTCTTTCCACTAGTCGACTCTGCTCAGTTGGACGCTCCAGTTAGAGCACACAGAGGCACTTTGCCATTTCCCATGTACAGCTATTCAGAGGCACATGCATAACCCCAAAATGTAAACATCCCAGCTGGATTTTATTAAATAAATATACAGGTAGAAGTTAAATGGAATGGTAAACAAGGGGGCATAGAATTAGGCAACAGGCCCATTCCAGCTAAGGTACATTGTGGTCATTATTTAAATTCTCTTGATTGTTTTTCTGGTAGGGAAATAAAATGCTCTCCCTGTGCAGCAGGTGTTCTAGTGTTATTTTAATGGACTAAAACGTTTAAAGTGACAGTCAAGTCAAGGTTAAGGAGGGCAGAAACCATGATTAAAACTAATAATAATTCTGTGCTCTGAGTGTACTGATTTTTACTTTTCAATTTATTTAACAAAAGGGTGAAAATCCTGCTCTATTACAACCCAATCTGTGTCAGTGTTATGCTTGACGTATGCTCGGTTTTGGTGATTATGAATGTTATTACTCTTAGCGTAGAGCTTGGTACATAGTTTATCAGTGTTTTATAAGTACCATCATATATGAAAATAGAAAAAAAAACTATGGGGCCTTTTCTATTAGTTATTTCTCACAGTCACCTAGTAGTTGAGGAAGATAACCATCCCATTTTACAGATTAGGGAATCAAGGTCGAGCAGAGTTAAAGTTCATATAGTAAGTTAGTATCCAATCATTCAATCAATAGTATTTATGGAGTGCTTACTGTGTACAGAGTACTATACTAAGCACTTGGGAGAGTACAGAACAGAGTCAGTAGACATGTTCCCTGTTCACAACAAGCTTAATCTTTCTCTTTCCTGTAAATTACTTTGTTCCTCTCTCCCCTGCTAGAATAAGTTATTGGAGGGCAGACATTGTCTCTTCTAATTCTATTGTAATAATAATAATAATTGTGGCATTTGCTATGTGCTTACTTACTATGTGCCAAGCACTGTTCTAAGCACGGGGGTACATGCAAGGTAATCAGGTTGGACACAGTCCCTGTCCCACATGGGGCTCACATTCTTAATCCTGATTTTACAGATGAGGTAATTGAGGTGCAGAGAAGTTAACTGACTTGCCCAAGGCCACACAGCAGACATGCGGCAGAGACAGGATTACGTCCTCTGACTCCCAGGTCCATGGTCTTTCCACTAGGCCATGCTGCTTCTCCTAAGCACTTAGTACGGTGCTCTCCAGACAGTAAGTGCTTAGTAAATACCATCAATTGGTTGATTGCTCCAGACACAATAAAACTACTGACTGATTGTCAGAACTGCTTTTAGGTAGTTCTTTTCAGGCTGTTGCCCTGTCTACCATCACACTTCTGCCAATGGACCCTGGAAGTTAGCCAAAGCTCTTTCTGAATAAGACCTGCAGAATCAGGGTCCTGTTAAAACTGCAATACTTCATTCCTTTCTAGAACCTGCAGTTTATACCACAATGGGTCTTTTCCTTTCCTTCTTGCACAATGCCCGTGAAATCCCATCCACAAGAATTTTGAGGTCTCACTCTGTTTCCAATTTTAGAACAATAAGTCTCTAATGTGCCACCCATCTGAATAAGAACACCCAGTGAATGACAAGGTGAGGTCTTTGTTTGGTTATATTTCAATTCTTGCATTTTGCAAAATCCCCAACACTTAAGCCATAAATCAGTTAAAGATATTTTCTAAAAAGAATTTTGCATGAAAT
Organism: Ornithorhynchus anatinus; assembly: GCF_004115215.2. Taxonomy (NCBI): domain Eukaryota; kingdom Metazoa; phylum Chordata; class Mammalia; order Monotremata; family Ornithorhynchidae; genus Ornithorhynchus; species Ornithorhynchus anatinus. The sequence continues at coordinate 55,224,639 of NC_041753.1, read as the reverse complement.
GTCAGCCAGAATCTCTGGAACGGCTATAATATTTACGACTGGTGCTATTTCTTAGGGGAGGTAGAGAAACTGAAGCCAATGCAGTTTATCCTCAGGAACTGTCACCTTATTGCAGGGGATTGGTGGGGATAGGGAGGATGGGGTGAGGGTAAATTTATTCTGCCAACCAGGATAATTCAAGATAATAATCTTGAATATATCTTGAATAATAATAATCAGGATTATTTGATTCAACCCCAAATAATTTTTTCCACCATCCAAGGCAACATCTACTATTTTTTATACACAAATAAGCTCATCCAAAGTACCTGAATTCGTCAAAGGAAAATGTTCTGTAGTGTTTAACTCATTTGGGGTAGGTGAGGGGGCTGGAAGGACATAAAACTGTAGAGCCATCAAACATATTGTTGTTCTGGGACTGGCCCGCCTCACAAGACATTTCATTCACCCTCCATGACTGTGAAGGGAAGTTAGATCTGGTGAAAGCTCCAGAGTGATAGCCCTGGAGAGAAGAATTCCCTACTCATTCACAGAAAAGGCATGAAGGGGTAAGAACATTGGTAATAGCTATTATAAGAGGGGTAATAGCATCCTGGGTTTGGGCCTTATCTCCTTGTGCTGCTGTTCCCCACACCTGAAAAATGGGCATCCCATTCCAGCAGCCCACCTTGGTATGTGTGAGGGTTAGAGTTCAAGTCTCACTCCTTTTAATGGCGGGGCCCAGTTGGGGTTGACCCTGGAGTAAAAGATACACTTGGTCCCTCTTCATCCATTCAGTCTCCCAAGTATTGAACCATGGGGGCACTCTAGCCTGCTGGCTGGGCCCTGGTGAGCTTTCATGCACATATTAGGTTCCCGCTGGCTTTCTTCCCAACTCCCACATATCTCTGCTGCACCTGGAGCAATTTTTGCAATCAGTGGAACCTCTGAGAGTGGAGTGGAGTCCAGGAGCTGGAGTCCAGGGATTAGCCTGCATTTTAACTAACAAGTTTATTAAAAGGAATAAAGCATCCAGAGAATTAACATCCTTAACCACTTCCTCATATTTGTTTATTTGGTTGGGTTAAAACCTTAAGTGCATAATTAACCTCCCCAACTCTCCCCGCCCCCCCACCCCCCACGCACAATTCATTCATTCATTCAATAGTATTTATTGAGCGCTTACTATGTGCAGAGCACTGTACTAAGCGCTTGGGATGAACAAGTCGGCAACAGATAGAGACAGTCCCTGCCATTTGACGGGCTTACAGTCTAATCGGGGGAGATGGACAGACAAGAACAATGGCAATAAACAGCGTCGAGGGGAAGAACATCTCGTAAAAACAATGGCAACTAAATAGAATCAAGGCGATGTACAATTCATTAACAAAATAAATAGGGTAACGAAAATATATACAGTTGAGCGGACGAGTACAGTGCTGTGGGGATGGGAAGGGAGAGGTGGAGGAGCAGAGGGAAAAGGGGAAAATGAGGCTTTAGCTGCGGAGAGGTAAAGGGGGGATGGCAGAGGGAGTAGAGGGGGAAGAGGAGCTCAGTCTGGGAACGCCTCTTGAAGGAGGTGATTTTTAAGTAGGGTTTTGAAGAGGGAAAGAGAATCAGTTTGGTGGAGGTGAGGAGGGAGGGCGTTCCAGGACCGCGGGAGGACGTGACCCAGGGGTCGACGGTGGGATAGGCGAGACCGAGGGACGGTGAGGAGGTGGGCGGCGGAGGAGCGGAGCGTGCGGGGTGGGCGGTAGAAGGAGAGAAGGGAGGAGAGGTAGGAAGGGGCAAGGTGATGGAGAGCCTTGAAGCCTAGAGTGAGGAGTTTTGTTTGGAGCGGAGGTCGATAGGCAACCACTGGAGTTGTTTAAGAAGGGGAGTGACATGCCCAGATCGTTTCTGCAGGAAGATGAGCCGGGCAGCGGAGTGAAGAATAGACCGGAGCGGGGCGAGAGAGGAGGAAGGGAGGTCAGAGAGAAGGCTGACACAGTAGTCTAGCCGGGATATAACGAGAGCCCGTAATAGTAAGGTAGCCGTTTGGGTGGAGAGGAAAGGGCGGATCTTGGCGATATTGTAGAGGTGAAACCGGCAGGTCTTGGTAACGGATAGGATGTGTGGGGTGAACGAGAGGGACGAGTCAAGGATGACACCGAGATTGCGGGCCTGAGAGACGGGAAGGATGGTCGTGCCATCCACGGTGATAGAGAAGTCTGGGAGAGGACCGGGTTTGGGAGGGAAGATGAGGAGCTCAGTCTTGCTCATGTTGAGTTTTAGGTGGCGGGCCGACATCCAGGTGGAGACGTCCCGGAGGCAGGAGGAGATGCGAGCCTGAAGGGAGGGGGAGAGGACAGGGGCGGAGATGTAGATCTGCGTGTCATCTGCGTAGAGATGGTAGTCAAAGCCGTGAGAGCGGATGAGTTCACCGAGGGAGTGAGTGTAAATGGAGAACAGAAGAGGGCCAAGAACTGACCCTTGAGGAACTCCAACAGTTAAAGGATGGGAGGGGGAGGAGGCTCCAGCGTAGGAGACCGAGAATGATCGGCCAGAGAGGTAAGAGGAGAACCGGGAGAGGACAGAGTCCGTGAAGCCAAGGTGAGATAAGGTATGGAGGAGGAGGGGATGGTCGACAGTGTCAAAGGCAGCAGAGAGGTCAAGGAGGATCAGAATGGAGTAGGAGCCATTGGATTTGGCAAGAAGGAGGTCATGGGTGACCTTAGAGAGAGCAGTCTCGGTAGAGTGGAGGGGACGGAAGCCAGATTGGAGGGGGTCTAGGAGAGAATGGGAGTTAAGGAATTCTAAGCATCGATTGTAGACGACTCGTTCTAGGATTTTGGAAAGGAAGGGTAGTAGGGAGATAGGACGATAACTGGAGGGGGAAGTGGGGTCAAGAGCGGGTTTTTTTAGGATGGGGGAGACGTGGGCATGTTTGAAGGCAGAGGGGAAGGAGCCCTTGGAGATTGAGTGGTTAAAAATAGAAATTAAGGAAGGGAGGAGGGCAGGGGCGATGGTTTTAAGAAGGTGAGAGGGAATGGGGTCCGAGGTGCAGGTGGAGGGGGTGGCACTTGCGAGGAGGGAGGAGATCTCCTCTGAGGATACTGCAGGGAAGGATGGGAAAGTAGGGGAGGGGGTTGGTGGGGGGGAGGGGAGAGGCGGAGGGGTGACTTTGGGGAGCTCAGACCTGATCGTGTTGATTTTCGTGAGGAAATAGGTGGCCAGATCATTGGGGGTGAGAGATGGGGGAGGGGGAGGAACAGGGGGCCTAAGGAGAGAGTTAAAGGTCCGGAACAATCGGCGGGGGTGACGGGCATGGGTGTCGATGAGGGAGGAGAAGAAGCTTTGCCTGGCGGAGGAGAGGGCAGAGTTAAGGCAGGAAAGGATAAATGATCATATTCATGAATAAAAGTAATAAAGGTGATACTTTCACATATTCAGAGATGTTGCTCCACCTTTAAATGGCTTTTCCAAATGAATAATGGGGGGTTGATTTATCCAAAACCTGACATCTGGACTTCCATTCCATTAAGCATTTTTAAAGAAAAAAATACTCTGTAGACAGAAACATTTTATTTTTAATTTGAATTTTAGTATAATTCTTGGACATGGGTAATTACATCTATTACAGATAGAAGATCTGAAACTGCAATACACTTCATGCCTGGCTCCCTGCTAGGAGATTGGAACAAAAGGAAAGCAGATATAGGTGACTAGTTTTCTTATAACAACACCTGTAGGGTAATGCCTGAAACAAATCTAAAGGTTACAGGTGAGGCAGTATACACCATGTCACAGCTCCCATGTGTTTGACTTTTCAAATCTTCTTCTAGTGATTCTGAATGATCTGTTTGTCACATCTTCATCTAAACCTTGTTCCCTGAAAGGCCTAAAGAGGACTCCTTTTTGCCTAGTATCTATGAGTCACTATCTCCCTTTAGGTTACTGCTTTCTCATTGTTCTTAGGGTCCTTTTTTTAATCCCTCCCCTGAGGCATTTTCACTGTTAAAATGAGAGAATTGAAGCTTTCCTGCTCAAAGTGATGCATGCATGAAAACATCAGCTAAGTAATATTTGACTTTATGTCTCAGTTTGCCTCAACGTGTTGGTAGCTGTCTAAGTGATTTTTAGCTAAAATCACCAAGTGCAGCAAAACTGTAGCTTCATCTATTCATGGGAGCCCAGAAATAGTTCATGTCCAATTTATATAATAATCAATCAATTGGTATCTATTGAGTGCTCACTGTGTCTAGAGCCCTGGACTAAGTGCTTAACATCACTTGGGGTCTGCAGAGCATCTTGGGTCTGAAAGGTTTATAGCACCATCACACATACGATCTCATTAGACTTCACAAAATCCCAGCTATTATATCCCCCTCCCACGCTCCACTGTGGTAGCTTCCTGCCCTCCCAAGGGCCAATTTTAGAACAAGGCATGGATTGCACATGTAGTAATCGTAGTATTTACTGAGCACCCATTGAATGCAATGCATTGTCCTAAGTGCTTGGGAAGTATAACAGAAGCACAGGTCAGGTTCCCTGCCCACAAGGAGCTAACTCTAATAGAAATATCCACAAGCAGTGGAAGCAGAATCAAGATAACTGAATGTTGAATCTAATATTCCTACATAGATACACATGTGCTGAGGATAGGCAGAAAAAATAAATACTAATATATAAGAGGGGGATGAAGGGATGATAAGATTCAGGGTACTGATAATTGGTTGGGGAAGATGTGTTGGAAAAGGTGAGATTTCAGCAGAGTTTTGAAGGTGGGGAGGGAGTTCTGGGCCGTGGGCAAAAAGGGAGCAAGCGTTTGGAGGTAGGCCTGGTGAGAGCAGGGTACAGTCAACGGGTGGGCTTGGGAGGAGTTTAGAGTACGAGTTGGGGAGTAATGCATGAGGAGAGCCAATAAGTCAGGTGGAATGGTAAGAAATCTCGATGTGGAGGGAAATGGGCAACCATTGGAGAGCTGTGAAGACAAGGGAGATGTGTTCTGAGCAGTGTTTCAAGGAAGATGATCAGCAAGCGATGGGGTATAAATTGAAGTGGGGAGAGGCTTGGAAGGAGGGAGACCAGTAAGGAGATTGATACAATAGTCCAATCATAGTATGCTGAGCATTTGAGCCAGGGTAGTAGCTGTATGGGTGGAGAGGAAGGAATAGCATTTTTAGACGAAATCTGTACCTTTTAGTAGTAGATTGACTGTGAGAGTAGAATGAAAGTGAAGAGTCAAGGGTGAAAGCAAGTCTGTGCAACCCTCGACTCTTTTAAAAATGGTGCTGAGAGGGGGCGGAGGATGCACCTGCCCCTTACTCTTCCCTGCAGAGAGCTAAGATTGGCTGGGAGAAATAATAATAATGCTGGTATTTGTTAAGCGCTTACTATGTGCAAAGCACTGTTCTAAGCGCTGGGGGGGATACAAGGGGATCAGGTTGTCCCACGTGGGACTCACAGTTTTAATCCTCATTTTACAGATGAGGTAACTGAGGCACTGAGAAGTGAAGTGACTTGCCCAAAGTCACACAGCTGACAAGTGGCAGAGGCGGGATTAGAACCCATGACCTCTGACTCACAAGCCTGGGCTCTTTCCACAGAGCCACACTGCTTCTCCAAGAGGAGGACATATGCTGTGGGGAAGAAGCCAGGTTTGGGTGTTCACAGGCTACCACAGGTAACTCAGATGTTTAAATCGGCCATTAATGTAGGCCTAGAGCAGGGAATATTTGGTCGGGTTAATGCAAGCTATTTCTGTGGGAAGTGTTGGGACAAAACTTTCTCAAATTAAATGAGCTAAGTTACCCTTTTCAAATGTCCTCTTGGGTCCTCCTTGGTGAGCCAGGGTTTCCAGATGCCAATCAGGTTCCTTTCCCCAATATTAGTACTTTCAATATCATTGAGATTTGCTCTTCCTTATTTTTATATATTGCTTTGGTGTGACTTTTGACCATTACTTAAAAATAAATTTAAGCCAGAATAACATAGAGGGTAATTTTCTTTATTCCTTTTTCAGTCGTCTTTAGCTTGGATACATACAAGTTAAACACTTAAAGTTACTTCCTCCTCTTTCCCTTCCTCCTCATACTTTCCATCTCCTTCTTCTTCTTCAGTTCCTTTTCCTTCTTCCACTCTCTTTGCCCTTTCCCCTTCCTTTTCTCTTTTCCATTCATCACCAGTAGTATTTTTTGCACACTTACTGTGTGCAGAGCCCGATATTAAGCATTTGGGAGAGTACAACAGAGTACCAAACCAGAAATGAGGGCAGCTGTCACAACATCCTAACTGCATCAACCTAATAATTATCTTTAGCACTTATGCATTTTATTCCTAACCTCTGCACTCAGGTACTTATGCATACTCTCATTTATTTGTCTATATATTGCCTTTTTCATTTATTTATTGAGTCTTTATTAATTGTTTAATTATTAAATAAATAAATTAATTTATTTATTGAGTTATTTATTAATTCTTCCTGATATATTTGTACTAATTCCCACTGTATTCTTATCTTTCCTTCTGCTTTCATTATTTCAAGATAACTCTTGTCTCTGTCCACAGACAAATGAAATGGCAAGCTTCTTGAAGGCTCAGAGAATGTGTGTCTTACTAACGTTGTACTCTCCCACATGCATGTTACTGTGCTTAGCACTCAGAAGGTGCTCAATAAATGCCATTAATTGATTGGTTGGCTGCAGGATTCATGTGGCCAGGAATGTAGAGGGAAGGAGCTGCCTGGATTGCGGTAACTGGGCTGCCAGTTGTGTCAATCCCCTCCACCTCTCACTACCTTAGCTTCCTTGGCTAGTGTACTAGGGACACCAGTGGTACTAGTTCTGGGACCCAGCATGGCTGTGGGACACTTGTTCCCCCTGCCATGAATCTGTCCTCCTTGGTTCTCCCCAAGTCTTGGCAAGACAGAGGGAGGAGGCTAGGAGCCCCTCCTGTGGCCCCCTGCACTCATTCTTCCAATCCTTCTGCATCTGCTGCTGTTTCCAGAGACCTTGGCCAGTGAGGGCAACTTTCCTTCTGATGGCAAGTGGCTGAGGTCCTAGGGAAATAGCTCTAGCTGCCCCAGTGGAAATTTCATTGTTGGACCCATGGCTTCAACAGTAATTATAACCACAATACTGCTTCTGGTGGGCTGGGCAGTAGGAGCTGAAGTGAGACAAAGGCGGCTAACTAGCTATCATGGTCCAGAGAAAGCAGATACCCTTGTGTAACCCCCTTTTGTGCAATTACAAGGAGCTTGTGCTCAAGATTAAGGTGGTTAGAATCATTATATCTGATGGGCCAAATTCCCATACCGTGGCCCACTGCTGGGAATTTCCCAGTGAGGGGGAAGGGACTCTGGGTCCTACTTGTGCCAGCTACCCAACCATTGGAGACATGCCTTATACTTAGTAGAATAGAGTTTGGAAGATGAGGCTAAGACATGTGAATGAAAGTATCAAATACCCCTAAAGCATGTGAGGATTAAGCTGGTGAAAGGATAAAAATTCTCTCCTTCAGGATTTAATGTCATCTTTTACCTCGAAACTTTTCCTGGAGGTTTTTGATGCTTTTTAAACACACGCACACACACACACACACACACTCCTCAAGTGATAAAAGACATGTTTTCTCATCTGAATGCAGTGACATTTTAAAAGGCCTTCTTTGTTATATTTAAACTTGCGTGTCAAAAAATTATATTCTTTATACAATTTGTCCTCTATTTGTTCAATGTTACTGTACAAAGATGTTGATATAAAATGAGACAGCACATTGGTTAAGTTCTAAAGTACTTTTGTTGGACAAGAATCTTTACAATGCCAGACTAATCTTCTAGACTGACAGTGCATTGGCATGGCATGACATTGTAAATCCATGTTGGAATATGCTAAACCGTCACCTGGCATTACGATACACTCTTTATCATGGGCTCTTGGGAGAAGAAATCATTTGGAGCACTGTTTGAAAATTAGTTTTTCAAGGACTTGGGAGTCCCAACTTGTAACCATTTTAATGTATGGGTGGATAAAAACTGGACCCTTCCAAATTAGTGAGACAGCAATTAATCACGATGGGTTTCAAAAACTGGCTCACAGAAGAAACATCTGGTATCTCTAATCCTCTTTGAACTTCTTCCTTCATTTCTTTCCAATCGTAGGCCTCGTTCAGAATTCGATTCCAGTTCAAATCTTGTTAAGCTACTCTTTCCTAGAGTGGCTCAGGTAACTCTCCAAATGGTTGGCTCTGAGCCAGAGCCAGGTTAACGCTCTGGTGGGCCTTTGGCAGAGGAAGCCCAAGCCCCTCCACCCCCTGTCCTCTGGCCACACCTGCTCTCCCCAGAGTTCTCCCTCTGCTTCTTGGTCTTCACTCCCCTTTCCTCTCTGCTTGAAAGGGCTTCCCCTAGTCGGGTGAGGGACTTGGGATTGGTTGCCTTCTGTGGGGAAGTCCGTTTGGGGTTAGGGTAGCCAGTTGTCTGGTTTAGTATTAGACAGTTTGGGTTTCAGCTGGTCTGTCCCCAGTCCAATATGGGTTTGGCACCAGATGTCTTTATTCCTGGTATTTGTATTTTCAACACCCTGCCTCGCTCTGCTATGGGCCTGCTGCTGAGGTCTGTGGCTCAGACATGTTCACACAGATCCAGGGAGGGAAGCTGATTAATCCGGAGCAAGTAGGGGCATCAGGGCCCCCCAGAGATATGCTGTAGGATTGGGCCACTTTGGCACACACCTACTAAAAGGTGCACGTGACATCAATCGATGGCATTTACTGAGCATTTACTTTGTGCAGAGCACTGTACTAAGTGCTTTGGAGAGAACAAGACACAAACCCTTCCTACAACAAGCTTAGAGTCTAGAGGGGAAGGCAGACATTAATATAAATACATTAGGGATATGTACATAAGTGATACTCTTTATGTCAAGAGGATAGAGGATCTTCTTGACTGTTCAGGAAAGTGCTACATGGTGAGGGTCAATTTGAAAGAGAAATGCAGAACATTGAGTTCCTGAGTACCAAAAATTGTCCCCAGAAGCTCTTTCCTTTCCCCTTCTTGCTCTCCCTAGACCACTGGCTCTCAAAGTCTCTCATTTCTCTTCCTCCCTACCCCTGCACAGCAATTTTTTCCAGGGAGAAATAAATACCATTGATTGATCGATTGGTATTCCCTAGGGCTGGAGCACCAGCTAGAGCAATACTCCTGCTCTTTAACTGCTGCCCCCCAGACTAAGCCCCTGGAGCCACTGGCCCCGCATCTGGAAGGGACGGGATCCCTGGAGGGAGCAGAATCTGAGCCACAGGTCCTTCTTCATCTCGTGAGCTTGCATGAATTGAGACCATTAGGCTATGATAGTAGTAATAGTGGTAGGCTTAGTACAGTTCTTTGCACACAGTAGGCATTCAGTATATGCTGCTGATTGATTGTTAATAAGAAAAGAGAGTGAAGGCTGGCTGCGGAATCTGCTGAACTCCAGTACCCCAATTCTCCTCACTGAGTTTTGGGTAGGGCTATGAGAGGAAGAAACACAGGGGAAAGAACACAGAAGATGAAAGGATAAACTCTAAGGTCTCGATGACGATGAATAAACACTGAATAGAAGGGTACAGAACCCCACTCAGGATCGCGACTGGAGAGTTTCCAGTACTGGTTATGGAAGTCTTGGTTATGGGAGGGAGAGTCAAGCAGAGGCCTACCCATTCCATTCCTAGCTTGGGCAGTGGCTATTGAGGGGAAGGCAATCTGCTACAAGTCAAAACTCACTTGTGCTCGGCAGCAGCAGCAGGGGAGAGAGTTGAGGGCAGAGACTCAAGTTTACTGTGCGGAAGAGGGTGATGGTAAACCACTTAATAATAATAATAATAATTATTATGGTATTTGTTAAGCGTTTACTATATGCAAACACTGTTCTAAGCACTGGGGTAGATACAAGGTAATCAGGCTGTCCCACGTGGGGCTCACAGTCCTAATCCCCATTTTACAAATGATGTAACTGAGGCACAGAGAAGTTAAGTGACTTGCCCAAGGTCACACAGCAGACAAGTGGCAGACCCAGGATTAGAACCATGTCCTCTGACTTCCAAGCCTGTGCTCTTTCCACTAAGCCATGCTGCTTCTCATCTCACTTTTGTATTTTAATCAAGAAAACTTTATGTATACACTACCAGAATGATTGCAGATGGAGGTGGGGTATTCTGGGAGAGATGTGTCCATGGAGTTGCTATGGATCAGAGATGACTCAACAGCATAAGACAAGAAGGGTCAAGAAGGTCAGTATGAAGGTATCTAGGAGTACACATTTGACTATATCAAGTATATAATCACAGCACTTATATTCATATCTTTTTACTCTGCTGCTTCCTCAAGCTGTAATATTTATTTTAAAGTCTGTCTCCCCTTTTAGATCGTAAGCTCCTTGAAGGCAGGGACCAACTCTGTTGGATTGACTCTATTGAATTGTATTTTCCCAAGCGGTTAGTACGGTTCCCTGTGCACAGTAAGTATTCAATAAATGCCATGGATTGTTGGATTGAAAAATACAGAAAGTTAAGACCAATGGTAAGAATGGAGAGATGAGCTCTAGAAATTCCCAGAGACACTAGAAGAAAGGGCCATTCTTCAACCGAGGGGCAGCCAATACCGTTTGCTCTGCCCATATCCCTTATGGTTCTGCAAATCCTTCTCTGACCCACGTGCGTCTTTGCTTGGCCTGTACGTGCTCTCCACATTTTGGATCTATTTAGTCTGCCCTGAGGTGTGGGAGGGATAAAATTAATGGTGGAGAACGAAGACTGTGCATATAGTGCCATGCTGGACTTGAGCTAAAATTAGCTCTGGGCAATGCACGCTGCCTCTATGTGTGCATGTGACCTCTGCTCTCTTGGCAGCACCTCACTGACTCAGGGGCCCAGGCAGTAGGATTTTATTTTAGAGAGAGATTTACAAAATCACTGCAGTTTGGAATCGGGGGGCTTTAGAAAATGTGGTAGGAGACTCTCATGGTCTTTGCAGTGCAGGTTTCAAGGGTCAGAAATCACTGTAGAAAAATGAAAGTGTAAACGCATCTAGCTGGAACAAAAGCAACACAACTAGCCACCATTTACATTTTAGAGAGCCCTCTTTCTTCAAGGATCCAGGATGTATTTTACCAACACTTGCTTCTCTAATCAATCATCCTTTACATGATATATAATGTTGGTATTTGTTAAGCGCTTATTATGTGCCGAGCACTGTTCTAAGCGCTGGGGTAAACACAGGGGAATCAGGTTGTCCCACGTGGGGCTCACAGATATATGTACATATAGTTGTCCTTTGTACTTGAAAAAGACCCCACTGACAGTGAAATTCAGCTATAGGGGTGTGTGTGTGGTTGAAAGGACCAATGCAGGATCCACAGTCCCAACTACAATATGTACACACAAAAGCTGTCCCTTGTTATCCTGTCATTTTTGTTGTTTACAGTGACACCTTGTTTTAGGCTCCATAAGAAACTTCTGCTTGACAACATTCTTTTCTTGACAGCATTATGCCATGCTGATCTAGCTGAAGCAATTGACTCTCAACTGGTATGCAGCATTATCTTGTCTGAGGCTCTATTTTACTGTATCCTTTTGGCCTCATTGCTTTCAGTTTCCCAATTTCAGTCCACCAATCAGTGGTAGCTATTGAGCACTTACTGTGTGGAAAGCACTTTACTAAGCACTTGGGAGAGTACAGCACGATGTAATTGGTAGACACAGTCATTGCCCACAAGGAGCTCACAGTCTAGAGGGGGAGACAAAAACTAAAATCAATAAATTACAGATCTGTCCATCCATATTGTGGGGCTGAAGGTGGGGTGAAGAGCAAGTGCTTTAAAGGGCACCATTACAGCAGCTGTTTGGGTATCCTGCTGTCAAACATTCTCCTCACATGTCTCACCCAGTGCATCTGTTTTTAGGAGGGCACAACTTCAGTGCTGGAAGCCTTATTTCATTCCAGGACTTTGTTGTTTGTGATCCTGTCTTGCCATTTGATGTGGAATATAGCCAGTAAGTGATGCTGATGGAACTGCTCAAGGAGGCAGATGCAGCATTTGTAGGGAGTCCCTGGAAAGCTGCACTGGCCTTGGAACCAGAGGGCCTTGGTCCTATTCCTGGCTCTGTGACTTTTCTGCTGTTTGACATTGGACAAGTCACATAACTTCTCTGTGCCTTGGTTTCCTCATCTGTAAAATGGGGAGTCAGTACCTGTCCTCCCTTCCCTTTAGACTGTGAGGCTCAAGTGGGAGAGGAACTGTGTCCATCCTAATCAACTTCTATCTACCCCAGTGCTTAGTATTCATTCATTCAATTATATTTATTGAGTGCTTTCTGTGTGCAGAGCACTGTACTAAGTGCTTGGAAAGTACAATTCAGCATTAGAGACAATCCCTGCCCACATTGGGTTTACAGTCTAGAAGGGGGGAGACAGACATCAAAACAAGTGAATGGGCATCAATATAAATAAACAGAATTATAGATATTTACATATATACATAAGTGCTGTGGGGTGGGAAGAGGGGGGAAGAGCAAAAGGAGCGAGTCGAGGTGACACAAAAGGGAGGGGGAGCTGAGGAAAAGGGGGGCTTAATCTGGGAAGACCTCTTGGAGGAGGTGAGTCTTCAGTAGGGCTTTGAAGGGGTGAAGAGTGATTGGCAGATTTGAGGAGGGAGGGCATTCCAGGCCAGAGGTAGGATGTGGGCCAGGGGTCAACGGTGGGACAGGTGAGATGGAGGCACAGTGAGGAGGTAAGCACCAGAGGAATGGAATGTGTGGGCTGGGATGTAGAAGGAGAGAAGGGAGATGAGGTGAGAAGGGGCAAGGTGATGGAGGACTTTGAAGCCGGTAGCGAGGAGTTTTTGTTTGATACGGAGGTTGATAGGCACCACTGGAGATTTTTGAGGAGGGAGGGTGACATGCACTGAACGGTTCTGTAGAATGATAATCCGGGCAGCAGAGTAAAGAATGGACTGAAGTGGGGAGAGGCAAGAGGTTGGGAGGTCAGAAAGGAGGCTGATGCCATAATCCAGTACAAGGTTTGGCACATAGTAAGCACTAAACAGATACCAGATACCTCAACTACCCAGGTTATCCATCAGGGCTGGTGAAGGCCTTTGCAATTCTAGAGTGGTCATACACAAGGTTAAGTTTAAAAGGTGCCATCTGTGGTTGGTTCTTTAAGAATTAAATGACCGACAAATTACTCCAGAGCTCCTGAAAGCTCTTTGCTGCCCAGCCTCAGTGACCTTATAGCTAATTTACCTCCCCCTTCCATGTGGCTCAATCCTTGAGGCTGGTTAGCTGGCCAGTTATTTCCAGAATGGATTACTTTGAGAGGAAAAATGTATCATTCTCATTCCTCTTTCCCAGCAGTAAACTCACACTGCCATGACTTGTTAAACGTGTTTATTCAAGCAGGCATTTTTTTTTCACCCTAGTTAAGAACAAGTTCACCTTCACACTGTCAAAATGTTGCCAGTGAACTAAAAGCTAAAAGAGATGGCCAAAAGGACCTGAATGACTGTTTACTTTAGGCCAACGATTATGCAAACAGTGACGCTGGAACCACTCAAAGCTGTTACTGTGATACTGCTGGAAATGGGTCTGTCTGGCACAACTGTGTCTTACCTAGACCTCTCTTTTTTGTCATCCAGGTTTGTGCTTTGAGTTACGCCTACACAGAGGGGCTGGAAGTAGAGCAGCAGTGGGTGACCACCCACCTTAATTTTAGGTGTCTTGAAACAGCAGGCTCCTGGGAATGAATAGGAGGCCCTGATTTAGTGATGAAATGTTTGTCATTCCTGGTTTCCAAAGGGATGAAAAGATTGTTTTGAACTAAGGAGATTACCTGCCTTTACTAAGGTACGAGCAGGCCGGTAGCTGCTGAGGCTGTTGCGGCTCATTGTTCAAACTGAAAGCTAACACCAAATTGGGTATGAGGGAGGGAAGACCCCAATGAGATTTAGGCCTCCCCAGACCATCTCCTCTCCAGCAGAGGCTCCAGCAGAGGTTTTAAGTTTTTTGTTTGTTTTTTTTTTAGGTGATCCTTATGTTTGAGCAGCTCTAGTTCTCTCTGTCTTACCTGTGTGCCAGTCTAATTGTGGTCATCTCAGGAATTTCCTCAGGACCCAGCCAGGCCACAACATCAAAGTTGGGCCACAGGAGGCAAACTGAACTGTGTTATTTGGGCCCCAGGGTCTTTTCCCTCTCATAGTGACCACCTATAAAGTAGAGCCAAAGAGGACACCATTAAAGATAAGACATGGAGGTAGCGTGGTCTAAGTGGAAAGAGTGCAGAACCTGGGATTCAGGAGATCAGGGTTCTAATTGCAATTCTGCCAGGTGTCTGCTGCGTGATCCCAGGCGAGTAGCTTAACTTCTCTGAACCTCAGTTGCTACATCTGAAAATGGAGGCAAAACCCTGACCTCTTCCTGCTTCTTAGATTATGAGCCTTGGATGAGACAGGGACCGTATCTGATTTGATTATCTTGTTCCTAGCACGGTGCTTGACACGGATTAAGTGTTTAGTAAATACCATAATGATTATAAGGCAGTTAGGAATCTACTCCATCAATAGTGAGTCAGGAGGCTTTTTCTAGAAAACTTCCCTCAGTAAGTCAGAAACAAATGCTTTGAAATAAAGATGCAACAGAGGGAACTGGCACCCACAACCAGCAGTTTATTCTCTGTTGACACATAGGCATGGAGAGACTGCCAAATTGCAATCACGTTTGGGATGTCCTAGGATTATGTGAGTTGACTGAAACAGGTATGGACAATCCCCTCCATTTCTCTGTTGCAACTCAGCTGAATGTAGCTTATCACCAAGCCAGAAGACCCATTTCTTGATCAATCAATCACCAATTTTTATTGAGCACATAATGGGTACAGAACATTGCAGTAAGCACGTGGGAGAGTACAGATGAATTAATAGATATCATCCCTGCCCTCAAGTAGTTTACAATCCCAAGACCATGTCCCCTTAGGATATGAACAGGACTTTGAGATACCAGCCTCTAAACTGTAAGCTTGTCTTCTAGACTGTAAGCTCGTGGTGGGCAGGAAATGACACTGTTTATTGTTGTACTCTCCCACGTGCTTAGTACAGTGCTCTGCATACAGTAGATAAATACGATTGAATGAATACACTTGCTTTTGATTGATTAGTAGACATGATCCCTGCCCTCAAGGAACTTAAAATCCAGCAGTTCTGACGGAAGTAGGATATACCTTTCCTCTCAATCACTGGTGACTGAAAAATGCTCACCTGAATGGCAAGGGACCAGAAAAGATACACAACTGCATTTTCACAGAAGGAGGTGCAGTATGCCAGAGATTCTCTCTCAAAGACACTCTGACTCATGGAGTCTCACTGTCTGCATCATCATCTTAGAACTGAAGGATAAGTCCGCTGTTCTATGCCCCCCGGATCTAATTGTGGAGGACCATTGGAATCTCTGTATCTCGAGTTTCAAATCTGGATTAAGCCTGAAATGGGAAGCAACTGAAGAATGCAAGGAGGAAATAAAGGAGTAAACATCCTGGGCCTAGTAGAGGGTTGAGCTGGTGATGGTTCTGGATTCTGAGCGTAACAGAGCAATGAAGGTCCTCCCCCGACCTTGCTGTCTTGGGAGTGCCTCCCAGCCTCTTTCCTAGAGTTCCCCCCTTTTTTTTTTTTTGGCACCATCACCTTACAGAGGAGTGTTTCTGGGGCTGCAGGCACACTCAGAGCATTCCAAGCGTTCCATTTTTCCCTTCTCGCACTCCATGCTTGCTGTACCCAGTCAGTAACTCAGTGGTAGGAGGCCTCCAAAACCTTTTGCCACCTCATCTCCATGTGAGGCATGGCTGGTACTAAGGGTAGCCAGCAGTTTTCATCAGCTGTGGTATTTTCTGTCTACTAAGATTTCAGTTATAACGTTCTGTGATGCTGTCCTTAAGTGTGAATGGTTACTCACCCCAGCTGTGTAAGACCTGGAAGTCTTCTCTCTGTTTAGTCAAACATCAGTATCTTTTGGTTGAAGCATAGAGTATTACCGGTTTTCATTGTAAAGCAAGATTACACATGGGACTGAATTGTACACAGCATTACTGAAAAATCAATTGAGTGTGTATTTCTTCAGATGCCATTACTGGTTTTCTGCTTGATAAATGTGTGTATTCGAGGTAAATTAAAGGATTCTCCCTCCACATTAGATTGTAAGCTCTTCGAAGGCAGAGACTGTGCTTTACTTCTAATGTAATCTCCCAAGACTATACAGTAAGTAAATTATATTTATTCCGTGCTTAGTGTTTGCAGAACAGCGTACTTCATTCATTCATTCAATCATATTTATTGAGTGCTGTGTGCAGAGCATGGTACTAAGTGCTTGGAAAGTACAATTCAGCAACAGATAGAGACAATCCCTACCCAACAACGGGCTCACAGTCTTGGAAAGCAAACACTAAGCATGGAATAAATGTTTTTTTTGTAATACATTTCATGATAACTAAAGTTAGACACCATTGAAATGACATAGGAGGTGGTGGTGGGCAGCTGTGAAGGATGAGGTCATTATTTTGGGAATGGCTGTAGATTCATCTCTTTCATTCAATCCACAAATTCAATCTGTCACCAAATCCTGTGCATTCTATCCTTACATCATCTATAGAATCTGCCCCTTTCTCTTCACCCAAACTGCTACCACGCTGGTCCAAACACTCATCATATCCCACCTTGATTACTGTATCAGCCTTCTCACTGACCGCCTTGCCTCCAGTCTCTCCCCACTCCAATAATAGTAAAAATAATAATGGTATTTGTTAAGTGCTTACTATGTGCCAAACACTGTACTAAACATTAGAGTAGAGACAAGTTAATCAGGTCAGACAAAGTCCCTGTTCCACATGGGACATATTCTAAGTAGTTCATACATCACTGTGATGCCCAGATCTTTTTTCTAAAAAAACATTCAGTCCACAGCTCCCCATTCTTCAAAAAACTCCCATGGTTGCCCATCCAACTTTGCATCAAACAGAAACTCCTTACCACTGGCTTTAAGGCATTCAATCAGCTTGCCCCCTCCTACCGTACCTCTCTGATTTCCTACTATAACTCAGTCTGCACATTTCGCTCCTTCAACACCAATTTACTCCCTGTACCTTGATCTCATCTGTCTTGCAGATGACCCTTTGCCCATGTCTCTGTCTGGCCTGGAATTACCTCCCCATTCATATCCATCAGACCACCACTCTCCCCACCTTCAAAGCCCTACTAAAATCATTTTTCCTCCAAGAGGCTTTCCATGAGTAAATATAATAATAATAATAATTATGGCATTTGTTAAGTGCTTACTATGTGCGAGGCACTGTACTAAGCCCTGGGGTGGATACAAGCAAATCAGGTTGGACATCGTCCCTGTCCCACGTGGGGCTCACAGTCTCAATCTCCATTTTACAAATGAGATAATTGAGGCCCAGAGAAGTGAAGTGACTTGCCAAGGTCACACAGCAGACAAGGGGCTGAGCCGGGATTAGAATGTGTGACCTTCTGATTACCAGGACTGTGCTCTATCTACTACACCATGCTGCTTCCCTCACCTGCCCTCCTCGTCCTCCCTTCCGCATCATCTTTACACTTACATCTGTACCCCTTAAGCTCTTGATATTCACTCCACCCCCAACCCCATAGCACTTACGTACATATCATATTTTCACATTTTCCCTATCCATAATTTATTTTAATGTCTGTCTCCTCCTCTAGACTGTAAGCTCCTTGTGGACAGGGATTGTGTCTACCAGCTCTATTGTACTGTACTCTCCCAAGCGCTTAGTACATTGTGCTGGACATCATTGTCTTCAGGCTCCATATAGCATCAGGTCTAGAGTTAACTCAAATAGATTTATAAATACTTGTCAGTGCATAAATGTGGGTTATGTGACAAAATAGTCATCTTCAGTCTGAAACATGACCATACTCTCTCAGCCTTGAATAGAAATACAAAATTTGCCCTGGCTAGAAGCAGCCTCAGGAATTTACATGCCCATACGCATTTGAGAAATTCAAGCTTTAATTGGTTGTCAACAAGGTACCCATTTGGGGGCATCCCATTCAGTCTGGGAAAATTCATGTATATTATTGCAAATTCAGAGGGGGGATCTTCTAAGAACCTCAGAAATAATGTGCAGACTTACCCCATGTTACATAGAGCCCAGGGCTGGGAGTTAGAAGAACCTGGGTTTTAATTCCAGCTCTGCTACTTGTCTGCTGTGCTACCTTGGGCAAGTCACTTCACTGTGCCTCAGTTCCCTCACCAGTAAAATGGAGATTAAACCTATGAGCCCCATATGGAACAGGGACTGTATCCAACCCGATTTGCTCGCACCCATGCAGCTCCTAGTACAGTTTTTGTCACTCAGTAAGTGCTTAACAAATACCACAGTTATTATTATTATGTTACAGCTATCCATGATACATTCAACTCAGGGATACTGCTGGTATTGTTTGATACCTTGCCCCACGTTACATCATCCCATTAAGGAATTACTCCAGAGAAATAACTTCTATTGTTTGATTTCTTACCCTAGGTAAAAGCCTGAATATCATGACATTTCTGCCAACCTCTATAAGTAAATTCTTCCCCACCTGAACTGAGATTAAACCATCCACAGTTGGTGTCATATTCCCAGGGTGTAGAAGAGACCCCTGAACAGATTAACAAAGAAACTGTAAAACCAGAGAGGCAACTTCATTTGGAAATGCATGTTGTAGATGTTAATAAATTGCATCTCATTCAAAGGAAATGTCCAATGGTGGTGTGATTGAACTTTGACAATCCAGGGCACCACTGTAAGATGCTGTAACTGATGAAAACATTATGGTCTCTCCACCATGAGGTAAGATTTTGGGATAAAAAAATCTTGCATTCAATTTAAAAGAAGGCAGATGAATTTATAAATATGTTGAAGAAAACCCTGACAAAGAGAGGAATTCAAAAGTGTGAAGAGATGTTCAGCAGGAATTGGCCTCCTTCAAGATACTTCATGAAGATGTGAAAATGGCCGTTGCTCAATCTAAATTCGAAAAATTCTTCATTAAAATGGAAAATTACTACAGTGAGCAAAACCAGCAGCTTCTTCTGCAGCCTCCTGTTAAAAACTCATAACTCCTTGTTTAGATAATGTTGTGAGATTGTGCTTTGAATTACTTTAACAAAGATTAAGCAGCATTTACAGATGTTTAATCTAACACTATATAATATGTAAAAGGATAGAATATTATATTCCCAAGGTTGTGAAACAGATAAGAAACCACCACTCTTCCAAACTTCAAAGCCCTACCAAAGTAACAAAGCCTTCTCTGACTACTCTGTCATCTTCCCTCTCTGTTTACCCTCCTTTCTGCATCACCTATGCATTTGAGTCCATGCCCCCTAAGCGCTAAGGTACTCACCCCCACCGCAGCACTTATGCACATATCCTCATACTCCATTGCTTCCCTTATCTGTTACTGATTTTATTATCTATTTCCTCCATTAACCTTTAAGATCCTTGAGGTTAGGGACCACATCTGCTTGCTCTATTGTACTCTCCCAAATGTTTAGTTGAGTGTTCTGCACACAGTGAATGCTCAGTAAATGCCACTGACTAATACGGTAGTCTATGTAAAACACACCGCACCATACAGCCCTTCATGACATGATTTTTCAAGGATTATAACCCTATTGTATCATGGAGAATACCTGTATTAGATCTCTTTCCCACCCCAACCCTGCACATGCCCCGCCTTCAACCAATCAATGAATGGTATTTTATTGAGCACTTGCATGCAGAGCAATATACTAAGTGCTTGGGTGGACATTACCATTGTCCTTGAGGAGCTTATGATATAATGGGGGAGACAGATATTAAAATAATTTACTGGTAGGGGAAGCAACGGGAATAAGGATGTGTATTCAAGTGCTGTGGGTAAGGGGGAGGTGGTGATACAGTGGAGAGGGGAGGGGAAATATGGGGGGAGATGGGAGATTAGATAAGGAAAGCTTCCTGGAGGAGATATAATTTTAGTAACTTGGAAGTAGCTTGGAAGATGGGCAGAGTGGTGGTCTGCCTGATATAAAGACGTGTTCTACAATTTTGGTCTTTTTTGACTTCTTTTCTTGTACCCACCTCCAATCCCTCCAGCCTCCCCACCACTCCAAATCCACTACTGGAACTTCCATTTTCCCCTCCACAGCTCTGATGCAATGGACTGCACCATTATCACTGCATACCTTGCTGCTCACTGCCACTATTGCCAGGTCTTCCCCCAGGCCCGGCTGCAAAGCTTGGGGGGGCAAGATTGGGGCTGGTTCATGGCAGGGTGAGTGGAGAGCAGGCTGAAGTGATGGAGATGGAGGAGGAGGAGGAGGGGCTCTCTAGGTATGGAGGGGCTGGAGAGGTGCAAGGAGTAGCAGCAGGACCCACTGCCTAAGGAGATGAAAAAGAAAAACTGCTAGAATAGATTTAGGATAGATGGGATCATGGGTTGAGTGAGGAAACAGGAAGGCTAGCCTGGATGGCAGGAGAGGGGCCAGGAACCAGGAGGACTGGGCTTGGAAGGATGGGACAGAGCTACTTCTGCTGAATTTGCTAAAGTGGAGGCCAGAATGTCAATCACTTCAGGAAGGAATGATTTCCATTTGGCTGATATGGAATGAAGACTTAGCCATTAAGAGGTTGAAAATATGGAGTGCCCCCTTTCTCTCCACTATTTATTCCCGACCTCTTCCATACACAATTGTAAAATGGAATTAGCTGGCTCTGATTTGCTTACTCAACTACTGTACAAGAAGGCTGAGAGGGGGGAAAAAAGGCATTTAAGGACTTGTTGTTGGGTCTCTTTACTTTTGCAACTGAAGTTCAAGAGGCAGCTAGAGACATGTTGCTACTTAAACCTAGTTTCTGGGCAACACATACCTCTCTAGAAGAGCCATAAAAGCAAGTAAAATGCCATATATGGTCCTGGGCCCTTGGTGGCCAATCTACCTAGAACATAGATAGAGGTTTTCCTTCCCCAGGAATATGCTGAGAGTGAAAGCTAGAGAAAGACCTTTTTCTGGCATGGGTCTAAGTGTCTCCTGGCTAATGTTATTTTCAGAATAAAATGCCCCTATTCCACTCTGCAACCTTTGTGTATGCTTTCCAGCCACTCGCTGATAGTCATCACATGCGGCAATACATTTAACTTTAAATTCATTCATTCATTCAATAGTATTTATTGAGCGCTTACTATGTGCAGAGCACTGTACTAAGCGCTTGGAATGAACAAGTCGGCAACAGATAGAGACAGTCCCTGCCGTTTGACGGGTTTACATTCTAATCGGGGGAGACGGACAGACAAGAACAATGGCAATAAATAGAGTCAAGGGGAAGAACATCTCGTAAAAAATGCCTGTGTGACTCACGCATCTGGCTTATGGGATCAGAAATGTATTATTTCTGTATGAATTCTTATGAAATAAGTCCAGCTCTGGAGGTGACAAACTGGGGTGATGGGAAATGTGGGAACTATTGCTCCCTAGGTGAGCCCTACTTGGTTTGACATTCATTGGCTCAGTCTGCCTGTACTGGTCCTGGTTCCAGGCCTTGCTCAAGCTGGCCTGAGCCAACTGGTGGGTCCACCCAGGTCCATCAGGCCCAGAAATGGACATGGGCTCCCTTTCCATGGGAGAATCTGGCATGCATAGTGGTTCCTGTGCATTTCTGGGACTTTAGTCCCATAGAGATCAAGCATGTGTGGTGGTGTCCCATCTTAATCACCAAAACCTTCTGTCGTAGCCTCTTCTGAGGGAGGGTGGGAGGTACAGGGGGGCCTGGGTAGCATTTGAGTCTGATCCAGACTTGCTTCTCAGTGGGGATTTCTCTGGACTTGCTGATAATGTGCCACAAAACTAAAAGAAATTTGAGAATTCTGCCCCTACACCTTTTTTCTCTATCGGCCATTCACAGTTCCAAAAGCAGCCTGGGGGCAGGGGACATTCTGTACTCGAGTGCAGCTTTGGTGGCTGAGTTTTTAAAGGTGTAGGCCGATTAGGCAGGTACAGTAGTCCAGCTGTAGGCCCATTAGAGCATGCGCCAGCACCAGCGGATGAGTCACTATGAGCATTTTTTCCTGACCCAGGTTTAATTACCACATGTGCATTCGGGAATTGGAATCACAGGTTTACATTACACTGCCGCAGCCATCTGAAATTTTTTGGACTCATAGGGAAGTTTTCAAATGACGTATAGAGCCAGGTTCTTCCTAGAGAGGTGAACTCACCCTGCCGGGCAGTGCAAACTAAGCAGGAGGTGCTGGGCTGATTGGAGTGAGGCTGGGCTGATTCTGTGGTGAACTCTCTGGATCAATCAATCAATGATATTTATTGAGTGCTAACCACTTGCAGAGCACTAAATAAATCACTTGGGACAGTACAATACAACTGAGCTGGAAGACACATTCCCCACCCATAAGGAGCAGATGGTCTAGGAGCAATCAGTCATGTAATAATAATTAATAATTATGGTATTTGTTAAGCGCTTACTATGTGCCAGGCACTGTACTAAGCACTGGGGTGGATACAAGCAAATTGAATTGGACACAGTCCCTGTCCCACATGGGGCTCACAATCTTAATCCCCATTTTACAGATAAGATAGCTGAGGCACAGAGAAGTAGTGACTTGCCCAAGGTCACACAGCAGACAAGTGGTGGAGCTGGGATTAGAACCCAGATCTTCAGACTCCCAGGCCCACACTCTAACCACTACACCATGCTGCTTCTCATATGTGTGAAGACCACTGTACTAAGCACTTGTACTCAAGTACAATATAGCAGAGTTAGTAGACATGTTCCTAGAGGAGACAGACAGTAATATAAGTAATTAAATTATGGATATGTACCTAAGTGCTATGGGTCTGACTGTGGAGTGAAGAAAGGGTACAAATGCAAATATAGGGGAACACAGAAAGGAATGAGAGAAGATGAAATGAGGGTTTAGTTGGGGAAGGTTTCATGGGGGAAATATGCTTTTAATTAAGGCTTTGAAGGTGGGGAGAGTGATCATCTGTTGGACACGGAGGGGGAGGGAGTTTCTTGCCAGAAGCAAGATGAGAGTGAGGGGTCATTGGCAAAATAGACCAGATCGAGGTAGGTTGGTGTTAGAGAAGCAAAGTGTGTGGGCTGGGTTATAGTAGGAAATCAGCGAGGTAAGGTAGGCGGGTGCAAGGTAATTGAGTGCTTTAAAGCTGATGCTAAGAAGTTTCTGTTTGATGCAGAGGTAGATGGACAATCACTGGAGGTTCTTGAGGAGTGGGGAAACATGGACTGAATGGTTTTGTAGAAAAATGATTCAGGCAGAAGGGTGAAGTATGGACTGAAGTGGACTGAGAGACAAGACACAAAGAGGTCTGCAAGGAGGCTGATGAAGTCATCATGACAGAAGAGAATAAGTGCTAGGATTAACATGGTAGCAGTGTAGAAGGAGAGGAAAGGGTGGATTTTAGTGATGTTGCGAAGGTTGAACTGACAGGATTTGGTGACAGATTGAATATATTCATTCATTCATTCATTCAATAGTATTTATTGAGCGCTTACTATGTGCAGAGCACTGTACTAAGCGCTTGGAATGTACAATTCGCAACAGACAGAGACAATCCCTGCCCAGTGACGGGCTCACAGTCGAAATGGGGAGACAGCAAAGCAAAACAGAACTAAACAAAAGCAAGACAACATCAAGATAAATAGAATCAAGGAGATGTACACTTCTTTAACAAAATAAATAGGATAATAATATATACAAATGAGCACAGTGCTGAGGGGAGGGGAAGGGGGAAGAGCAGGGGGAGAGAACCGGGGAGGAGATGTACATTTGGGTGTCATCTGAGTAGAGATGATAGTCGAAGCTGTGGGAGCAAATGAGTTCACCAAGGGAGTGAGTATAGATGGAGAACAGAAGAGGGCCAAGAACTGACCCTTGAGGAACCCCTACAGTTAGTGGATGGGAGGGGGAGGAGGAGCCCACAAAGGAGATCAAGAATGAATGGCCAGAGAGATAAGAGGAGAACCAGAGAGGATGGAATCCGAGAAGCCAAGGTGAGATAAAGTGTGGAGGAGAAGGGGATGGTCGACAGTGTCAAAGGCAGATATGGATGAAGAATGAGAGAGATGAGCTGAGGATAACACCAAGGTTATGGACTCGTGAGACAGGGAGGATGGTGGTGCTGTTTACAGTGATGGGAAAGTCAGGGGGAGGGCAGGATTTGGGTGGAAAGATGAGGAGTTCTGCTTTGAACATGTTAAGTTTGAGGTGATGGGAGAGCATCCAAGTAGAG
The DNA here is from genome assembly GCF_004115215.2 of Ornithorhynchus anatinus. Lineage (NCBI taxonomy): Eukaryota > Metazoa > Chordata > Mammalia > Monotremata > Ornithorhynchidae > Ornithorhynchus > Ornithorhynchus anatinus. The sequence continues at coordinate 55,200,333 of NC_041753.1, read as the reverse complement.
ACATCTTGAAGGCAGGAGGAAATGCGAGACTGCAAAGAAGGAGAGAGATCAGGGCAGGAGATGTAGATTTGGGAATCATCCACATAGAGATGGTAGTTTAAGCCAAGGTGGTGAATGATTTACCCTCTCAGGGTCGCACCTGTAGAGTTTCCAGTACTCTACCAGTCTTGACTATGGGAGGGAGAGTCAAGCAGAGGCATACCCCTTCCATTCCTAGCTTCGCCAGTGGCTAGCGAGTGGAAGGCAACCTGCTACAAGTCAAGACTCCCCTGTACTGAGCAGCAGCAGTATGGGAAAGAGTCGAGGGAGGAGATTCAATTTTACTATACGGAAGGAGGCAGTGGTAAACCACTTCCAAATTTTTACCATCTATGGATACACTACCAGAACGATGGCAGATGGAGGCAGGGTGTTCTGGGAGAGATGTAATCATGGTGTCGCTATGGTTGGAAGACGACTTGACAGCATAAGACAAGACAAGAGTGAATGAGTTTTCCAAGGGAGTGGGCCTCCTGACTTATCAAATGTTTGGATCAGGAATCACCACTGCATCTGGGTTCTGACTTGGCCAGACCAGATCTAGGATGGAGTGGCTCATGCCCCCATTTCCCTTTCCAGAGGTCTGAGAATCTGGGCGTATGCAATGCAGTAGCAAGGTGTCACTCCACCTTCCTGGCTCAGACAAGACACGACACTGCTGTTCCACTGCAGCCTCATCAACCTAAGCCCAAGCAGCCCACACTGACAACCCTACACACAGGGAAGTGAGTCATGCATAGGCAACCCCAGAACCCTTTCAGGTCTCATAGGTTTGGGCTGGGTTTCGGGTACTCAGCTTAGCATTAGCTTGGCAGTTTTCACTCTGAGCTGAGCTCTAGCCAAAACCAATGAATCGACAGTATTTATTGAGCACCTACTATGCAGATGACTATACGGAGTCTCTGGGAAAGTACAGTAGAATTAGTAGGGCTTCCCACAAGGATCTTACAATTTATATTCTACTATTCTCCTATCCCTAGTTGCCCTATTTTAATGTCTCTGTTCCTCTGTAGACTATAAGCTCCTAGTGGCAGGGACTGAGGTTACCAACTTTATAGGTATTGTACTTTCCCACGTGATTAGTACAGTGCTCTGCAAACAGTAAGCACTCAATAAGTACCATTGATTGATTGATTAATTGATTCCTTTTTCCCCTATCCCTAAATCTATTTTAATGTCTTTCTCCCCCTGTGGACTTATGGACTGTGTGGACTGTGGACACATCTACCAATTCTGTTACGTTGTACTTTCCCAAGTGCTTAATACAGTACTCTGCTCACAGTAAGTGATCAATAAATAATAATGTTGGTATTTGTTAAGCGCTTACTATGTGCAGAGCACTGTTCTAAGTGTTGGGGTAGATGTAGGGTAATCAGGTTGTCCCACATGGGGCTCACAGTCTTAATCCCCATTTTACAGATGAGGGAATTGAGGCCCAGAGAAGTTAAGTGACTTGCCCACAGTCACACAGCTGACGAGTGGCAGAGCTGGGATACCATTGACTGATGGGCTGATTGATTTAGGGAGACCGACACTACAGTCAATTATAGATAGGAGGAAACAATATAGTGCAAGAATGCCCTAAACATTTCTCCTGTTATCTGAAAGAATACTCCCTATCTCGCATTTCCTCCTGCACTTCAGGACATTTCTACCTGGATGCCCTGCTGACACATCAAACTTAACATGTCCAAAACAGAACTCCCCATCTTCCCACCCAAATCCTGTCTTCCCTCTGCCTTTGCCATCATTGCACCACCATCCTCATTTCTTCTTCTCCTACTCCTTTCTGTGTGACCTCTGCACTTGGATTTTCACCCTTATACCTCTCCCCCCCTTCAACTTCACAGCAGTTATGTACATATCCATAAGTTATTTATTTAGATTAATATCTGTATCCCCCCCAGATTATAAACTCGTTATGGGCAAGGAATGTGCCTACCAACTCTATTATATTGTACTCTCAAGTGCTTAATACATTGGTCTGCACACAGTAAGCACTCAATAAATATGACTGATTAGCTTACTTTACATTACTGGCCTACAAGTGAGCAATAATAACTCAATTAACAGTTCTGCATGACTTGAACAATCAACTGCTGTTTTTTTTTTATCCTTTCATGGTACAATTCTGAATTTAACTTTCACCAGTTTTCAGTTCTGCCAAACTACATCCTGCTGAAGTCATTGGTGGATGGAATTTCAAGGGCAGTACTGAGAAATTTCTTGCTTGTACCTCCCAATTGAGTTTTAAATTCACTTTTCTGTCTCATTTTCGGCTCCTCTCCATCTTTTTCAGTGCTTTTGTTCCAAACGCAACAAGCAGAATTGTCATTTTCCAAGAGTAAATATTTTGGATTTAGATGTAAAATGTTAAACATAAAGACCACTTGCTGTATTGTGAGATGGAGTTTAGAATACAATCTAAAAATAAAAGCATATGGTTTCCGACTAGTCTTTAGCTGACTTTTTCTTTTTTGCATGAGTGACCTACATAAGTACAGATTTTTTTTAAAAGAGGAAAACATAAAACCTCACTGCATACTGAACTAAAATGTAACCTGAGGATATTTTATGTCTGCTTTGCAAGTCACATTGCACATATTTATCTTAAAACCACAGCATATTCCTCCGCCTGTTGTAACCCATAGCTTGGTGACCACAAAGGTACCATACTGCTTAATGTGCTAGAGTCTCAGATACTGGAACTAGCATTTGCGGTGTTGGCTAAAGCTTACTCTCCAAGTACTGATTTATAACCCCAGGTGAAACCGCACCAGCAAGTGTTGGAGGATACGTATGACCAATTGCACCTGTATTCCTCAAAGCCAACTTGACTAAAATCTCAACTCAGCATAATTTCTACTCTCTGTTGAACTGAAAAAAAGCATAAATCACCAATTTCTCTTTGGAAAGAATTGGTTTTAGGGGAAGGGACATTTTTTTGTATACTTATTTAAATAGGGGAGCCAAGAAACTAGAGAGCCGTGAGGGGGATTTAGGTCCCTCAGTTCATTTGTTCCTTCAAGGTCACTTCTCAACTGTCCAAAGTTTTCCCAATGAGCAGGGAATCAGCATTCTTAGGAGCTCAAATCTTTAGCTTTGAATCTATGAAAACTATGGCGTTTTCTTTCCTCTATTATATTTTGAAATATTACTTGGGGGAGATTCTTGTTTCCTTCTGCAGTCTTTGGACACCTCTTTTCTGGAGCTCTCTTTTACTTATTCCTTTGGGAGCATTGCACTTAAAAGTGACCCTTGAGATGGCGAAGGAATAAGAATCACTTTCTAAGCACTGTTTCACCGTTGTAATTCCCCTGAGTGTTTAAACAGTATCAGCAGTATCAGCATTCCAGGGACACCTCATACATGCATTCATGCCATTGGCTGACTCTAAAACTTCAGAAATACAGGGACTTTCAGCTGATTTGAAGAAATAACTTGGATCCTGGAAGGTCAAGATTTTAATCAACTTTGTGTGTGAATCTATTTGAAAAGTGAACACAACTCCTCTCACAACACAACCAAATGATGAAATCTTTTGTCGTAAATGAAAATCGAACCTTGGTTCAGACACAAAGACTTGGGGACTGAGAGTCTGCAATTAAGGAATCAATTATAGAAGCAGAGTGGCCTAGTGGAAAGAGCTTGGGCCCGGGAGTCAGAGGACCGGGGCTCTAATCCTGGCTCTGCCAGTTGCTTGCTGTGTGACCTTGAGCAAGTTAGTTAACTTCTCTGGGCCTCAGTTTCCTCAATGTTAAATGGGGATTAACTCCTACTCCCTCCTACTTGGACTGTGAGCCTCAGGTGGGACAGGGACTGTGTCCAATCTGATAAGCTTCTATCTAGCCCAGTGATTAGAAGAGTGCTTGACACATAGTAAGGGCTTAACAAATACCATAAAAAATTATAGTGATAGTGGTTTGCCTAGTGCCACCCACACTCTCTTGGTTTTGCCAGCTGTGTCCCTAGTGAAGCAGTTGGATAGTAGGTGAGTGAGTAGGTGGGTAGGGGTGCAGCCAACCCTTGCACCTCAGAATTGATGGTTAACATTGCTCCATCAGAAAGGCAGGGGTGCAGTAGAAAAGAATGAAAAAGGTTATAGCTTCTACCCCTCAAAGGGCAATTAGAATGGAAAAAACCCCACCTCAAACCTATGACAAATACTGAGTAGAACATGTTATATAGAAAAGAAAATTCCAATTGAGAAAGATTGCTTCCATTTTATAGCTAAAGTAAATTTGTTTCTGATGTTCTGTATGAGCCCCTTAAAATAAAACTGCATGAGAGTGTTTGTGTCCTTTAGGAACACGTATGTGTTTGTGGACCTTGTTGTCTCAGTATTCATTTACAGATTAGAATGTCCAGGAAAGATCAGCTCATTGTTTTAAATATGAATTTTACAACAATCTAAAGAGAAGTTGTTTCTGGATATCTGCATCCAATGGGCCTGGGTGACATGTTGTCTTTGGTTGTAATCCCTAGGAAATCAGGCTTCGGGAGTTTAGTTTTACTCCTGGAATCACTTTTTCTTTACCAAGGAAACATCACTTTATGCTTGGGTTTCACCAGTAACCTGCTGAAGAAGGAATGTAGGGCAACTCTGGACCATACCTAATATTACAAATCATTAAATCCTGAATGCTGGAAATAATTTGAATATTGAAAAGCATTCAAAAGCTACTGAGAAGAATCTATAATATGCAGTTTCAAAAATTCCTTTTCAAACCAGAGAATGAAATTTCATTTCCTTCTGCCTTGTTTATTATCTATGGTCTGGGAATTAGTTGTTTTTTTTTAAAAAAAAAACACAAGGAAAACCTTCCCATATTTGGGAAACCCTACATGCAACATGGATTTTCCATTGCCAACACAATGCATATGTTGCCACCAAATTCTCTTTCCCCGGGCAGTGCCCCATCCAATGATGTCTGGGTAGCAAAGAAGTAGGAAACAGAATCAAAAGAGCCAGCATGGCAATTGGTAGATTGACAAGCAGAGTGTGGTGTCATCAGGGCAGCAAGCTCCATACCAAGTTGTGAGTTTACAAAGCTGTTGTGGTGTCCAAACTTCTAGATTGCTGTGAGACCTGGACCTTCTCCAAGATACATCTGGATTCTTGAGTTCTTTTACCAGAGTCTCCCGTGAACCAAATATGACATCAAAGAGATTAATAATAATAATAATGTTGGTATTTGTTAAGCACTTTAATTACTATGTGCCAAGCACTGTTCTAAGTGCTGGAATAGATACAAGGTAATCAGGTTGTCCCATGTAGGGCTCACAGTCTTCATCCCCATTTTACAGATGAGGTAACTGAGGCAGAGAGAAGTTAAGTGACTTGCCCAAGGTCACACAGCTGACAAGCAGTAGAGCCGGGATTAGAACCCACAATCTCTGACTCCCAAACCTGGGCTCTTTCCACTAAACCTTGCTGCTTCTCAGTCAGCTCACCAGCAGTACTGCAATGCTCACAGTAAGACAACTTCGCTGGGCAGAACATGTGAGGACAATGGAGGGCAGCAGGATACCAAGCAGCTGCGTATGGTGAACCAAAATGGGGAAAGTAAGGAGGGCAGAATACATAATTTAAAGAAATAGTGAAGCACACCAGAAGACTGTTGGGAGATTACCTGGATAGACAAGTCCAGTGGGCAGAAATTGGATACTCTGTCTCTCATCCTCTTATTATGGGTATCCCCCAAAGCTCTGTCCTGGGTTCCTACTCTCCTCACTTTACACTCACTCTCTCAGAGAGCTCATCCAGTCACATAGCTTCAGCTACCAACTCCCAAATTTATCTCTAGCCCTGACCCCTCATCTAATCTGCAATCCTGCATCTCCTCACAGCTCCAGGACATCTCCACCTGGATGTCTTTCCGGTACCTCAAACTCAACAGGTTTAAAACAGAACTCCTCATCTTTCCTTCTAAACCCACTCCCCAGCCCCCAAACTTTCCCATCTCAGTAGACAGAAACTCTACCATCCGCCCCATCCCAGAAGCCCCCAAACCTTGGTGTCATCCTTGATTCTTTGCTATCACTCAACCCTCATATTCAGTCCACTGCCAAATGCTACTGGTTTTTCCTGCACCACCTTCCCCAGATCCGCTCCTTTCTCTTTATCCAAACTTCTACCAGCCTGGTACAAGGTTTGGTCTCATATGGGCAGAATATTGTATTAGCCTCCTTGCTAGTATCCCACCCTCCAGCAGCATCTCCCTCTGATCTACACTACACACCGCTGCACAGATCATCTTCCAGCACTTAGTACAGTGCCTGACATATAGTAAGCGCTTAACAAATACCATTATTATTATCTTCCTGAAGCATCACTCGACCCACATCACTGCTTTCCTCAAAATCCTTCACTGATTTCCACTGTCTCTCCACATCTAACAAAAGCTCCTCACAATAGCTTCAAGACACGCCAACAACTGGCCCCGTCTTACCTCTCTGCTCTGTTCACCCTCTACATCCCAACTTGCTGTCTTCATTCTTCCCAAGCCAATCTTCAAATTTTACCTTGCTCTAAGCTTTCTAGCCTCCATCCCCTCACTCTTCCCCTGGCTTGGAACTCCCTCCCTCCCCATGTCAGACAGACCACAGCTCCCTTCACAAAGCCCTCCTAAAAGTCCACCTCTTCCAACAAGCATTCTCCAATTCATCTCCCAGCACCCTGAGTCATATTATTCCTTCAGCCAGCTCTAGAACTTATGAATTTGTTAACCCTCTCCTCAGCATTCCTATATATATGATTACCTCTCCCATTAGAGTGTAAGCTCTTTATAGACAGGAAACATATTACTTTGTTATTCTGTATTTCCCAAATACCTATTAAAGTGCACCACACCAAGCTGACACTCAATAAATGCTACTACTATTATTCTGCTTTATCAAAGGCTTTGTGAAGATGGAGATACCAAGAGGCAAAAATACACACACATATATATACACACGCACACATACAGCTTTGGGAGGCAGGAACCTAATTCACCAATCATCAGACCTATTTTTTTGAAAGCAAGTCAAGTTCAGGGTGAAGTTGCATTTTATTGTGACAGCGTCATGACTATCAACTTTTTTTAATGAGGAGGCAAGAGGCAGGAGGATGAGGCTATGTTCAAGTAGTCTTGTTCCAGAATTGAATATCAAACCTGCTTTGTTTACTGAATGAACAATTGCAGAACCCCCAGGAAATGGGGCTTTATAAACTGTGCTGGAAACTAACTGGAGGAATCTATATTTCCCACAAACTCTCAGTGAACCTTGCAAAATCTTGGCTTCCTACATGTTGCAGGAGATGCGGCCTCCATTTGCTTTTCATATTTTAAATATTTTCCATGATTTAAAACATTCATTGCTTCCTTTTGCTGTCAAGGAAATGAAGGAAATACATTTCAGTAGCACTTTACCAAATGTACTTATTTTCAGCCACTGCTATAAATATGCATGATTGTATTCTCCCGGTGCCCAATAAATCAAAGCCTTTGTTTAGTTAAAATCACTAGTACACCAAACTAGGTAACAATCCGTGTCCCCTTTCCCCTACCCCCCAAACGCAGGATTCATAGATTTTTGGGATCTTTTCCCTTTAACCACTTGAGAATTTCAGTTCCCCCCAACAAGAAGAGCTGGAACAACATTGAAGTCCTAGGAATTTTATTTTTCCAGCTGCGTTTACTGATTTGAACTCCCTACATAATACAAGGCCTCTAAGAACTAATGAGTGACGATTTCCAGTTCTGATTGGCAGGAGACGTAATAGCTGTCTTGAGGACAAATCTTCTTTTTACTACCACCCTAGGAAATCCTTTTCTTCCAAACCAGTTGTAGTAAAATTAGGGTGCCCCATACGAGCTCTGAGTGCACTGTAGAGACCAGAGTCATGCTGTTGGCTGAAGTCTGGAAAGACAATGTTTTTAATAACTGTATCATCATGCTTGGTAATGTCCTCTTTTCTGGAACATGTCTACCAACTCTGTTGTATTGGTAGAGCTTAGCACAGTGATCTGCATACAGTAAGTGCTCAATAAATACCATTGACTGATTTATTACTCCTCCATGATTCTCTTGCTATTATCATCTTGTCCACTGACATTCTTTGTTAGCACTTCTCTCTAATTAGATCCAGTTTTGTTTTCAATCTGCCCTAAAACAGACATAATACTAATAATTGTGTTATTTGTTTAGTACTTACTATATGACAAGTACTCTGCTAACTGCTGAGGTAGATATAAGAAAATCAGATTGGGCTACAGTCTTTATTCCACATAATGCTCAAAGTCTAGAGTGAGGGATAACAGGTATTTTATCCTCATTTTACCAATGAGGATATTAAGGCACATGAAAATTAAGTGATTTGCCCAACATAAACCAACAGGCAAGTGGTGGAGCCAGGATTAGAACCCTAGTCTACTGACTCTCAGTCCCGTGCTCTTTCCACTAGACCATAAAACAACCATATGGAAACATAAAAAATATGTAAACAGCATGGCTTTGTGGAAAGAGCACAGGCCTGAGAGTCAGAGGACCTGGATTCTAATCCCAGCTCTGCTAATTAATAACAATAATAATAATGATAATAGTATTTGTTAAATGCTTATTATGTGCCAGGCACTGCACTAAACACTGGGTTAGATACAAGATTATCAAATCCCACATGGGGCTCAGCCTAAGGAAGCGGGAGAACAGGTATTGATGCTCATTTTGCAGATGAAGGAACTGAGGCACAGAGAATTTAAGTGTCCCAAGGTCACCCAGCAGGCATGTGGCAGAGAAGGGATTAGAACCCAGAGCCTCAGACTCTTAGGCCTGTGCTCCTTTCACTAGGCCATGCTATTTCCCAGTTGGCTGCTGTGAGACCTTGGGGAAGTCACTTAACTTCTCGGTTTCTCAGTTTCCTCATCTACAAAATGAGGATTAAATACCTGTTCTTCCTCCTACTTAGACTATGAACTCCATGTGGGACAAGAACTGTATCCAACCTGATTAACTTGTATCTACCCCTGCACTTAGAGCAATCCTTGACACATTGTAAGCACTTTTATACCATCATCATCATCATCAAAAATCCAGCTAAACATTAACTTCCAAAAGAAAAGTTGAATGCTAAGTGCTTTCTATGTCTTGTCACTTTAAATTAATCAATCCACTAATGATTTTTAAAGTGTTTATTGTGTGCAAAGCACTGTACTAAACACTTGGAAGAGTGCAGTACAATAGACTTGGTAGACATGATCTCTGCCCACAAGGAGCTTACAGTCTAGAGGGGGAACCAGACAAAAATAAATTACAGATAGGGGAAATGAATATACAAATACAATAAATGCTGGTGTATATATATATATATATACACATATATACAAATGAATCTGTGGGACTGAGGGTGGGTTGGATATCAAATGCTTAGGGGGTACAGATCCAAGTGCACAGGCAGCATAGAAGGGAGAGTGAGTAAGGTAGATGACGACTTAGCTGGGCAAGGCCTCTTGGAGGAGATTTTGATTTTAGACTGGCTTTGAAGGTCTCCATTATGTGGTCTATATCTGCCTTCAGATTCAGCTAGTCCAGTCCATTGTACAGGGTAGGCACTTTGGAAATATTTGTTGGTGTCAGTCAATAAATAGTTACTGAGTTTGATTCTCCTCTTTGTAATGGAGAACAGCATGGCCGGGAGAAGTGGTTTTCCTGGGGCATCTTAGATTTTCTCTTTTGCTCAGGTTTCCATCCATGAGGCAGGACCAGATTAAGGCTCTCATGGACCTGGGGTAGTATAGGAATATGGTCTCACTTTCCTGATACTGTTGGGGTGAGGTTTTAGCCCAAAAGGTGAAGAGGACCGAGGGGAGTATAGGCCCTGTGGGATGGCTATAGTGGGCCACTCAGACAGCTCAGACAGTGAGTCAGGGAGGGCCGTTCTCTTCTCACAGTGGTCAAAGACTGGAAGAGGGAGTCAATCGACTGGCTTTCTCTGGAGAACACTAAGAGTCCTGGTCCCTATTTATTCCTTTTCTGGAATAGGAATTCTATCCCAACACACTTTTTCTTGGGCCTGCTCTTCCCAAACAGGCTTATTGAGGTCTAGATTGGAAGCTCCTTGAGGGCAGGAATCATATCTTTTAAGTTTATTATACTCTCCCAAGAACTTAGTACACGACTCTGCATGTGGTTGGAGTTCAATGAATACTACTTATTAATTGTCTGAGGGCTGACTGTAGGCATGACACTACACTACTGTTACACCACACTACACTACTGTTAGGGATTCTACAAAACTGAAGTTGACATCACGGTTCCTATTCTCTGGAAGCTGTTATTGAAAGTTAAAGATAAAAACAGGTAGAACAAGCAAAACAAATATGTGGTAAAGCACAAAACACTAAAAAAAACTTTGATAATAATGAAAGATGGGTGAAACAAAGGAAAGATGACATCGCTTTTGTATCCCAAAGTATGAAGATTCAGCTACATGAAGACCAAGGTATTCTACTGTACCATCCTGGAACAAACGGGGTTCTGGCCCTGGAGAAGGGAGCCTTGCTTTGTCATTCTATATTCAGCACCAGTCTCTTTAGCCAGGACAGAGAACAGGGTGCTGATGGATCTCTTAGACGGCCATCCCTTGCTTTCTGGGACTTCTCTGGAGAGACCATACCATTGCACTCCATTGAAAGATTTATTTTGGGTGTTCCTATTCTGCAGACTGAGCCATATCAAGCTGTGGCACAGCAATGATAGGGTGGTTTCCTCTAGTCCAAGGGGAGAAATACATTCCTCCATTCTGTGGTACTTCATTATCATAGTCACCAGCATTAAATCTGTCATCAAATCCCGGTAGTTCTGCTTTCACAGTATCGCTAGAATCTGCTCCTTCCTTTCCATTCAGGCTACTATCACGCTCAGGCAAACAATTGTCATACCACCCCCCCTCAAATACTGCATCAGCCTCCTCGCTGACCTCCCTGCCTCCATGATCTCCCTGTTCCAGGACATATTCTATTATTGCTGCCCAGGTCATTTTTCTAAAAATATTGTTTGAGGCACATCTCTCGACTCCTCAACAACTTCTAATGGTTGCTTATCCATCACCACATCCAACAGAAACTCCTTACCACTGGTTTTAAAGCTATCAATCAGTTCTCCCCATCCTAATAGACCTCATTGCTCTCCCACTATAACCCAGCCTACACACTTTGCTCTTCTAGCACTAACCTATTTGTGGTACCTAGGTCTCGTATCTCTCACCACTGACTCCTTCCTCACATCCTCTCTCTGGCCTGGAACTCCTTCCCTTTTCATCTCTGAGAAACCACCATCCTCCCCATCTTCAAAGCCTTTCTAAAATCATATTTCCTTCAAGAAGCCTTCCCTGACTAATATTTCATTTCCCCATGCTATTTGCCCTCACTTCTGCATTGCTTGTGCACTTGGGTCTGTACCCCCTAAGCACTTGGATGCTCACCCCATCCCAGCCCCACAGCAATTATGTATATACACTTATACTCTGTTGCTTCCCCTATCTGTATTATATTTTAATGTCAGTCTGCCCCACTGGATTATAAGCTCCTCTCACGAGCTTTTACAGTGCTCTGCATACAGTAAGCACTCAATGGTTACCACTGATTTGTTGATTTTTTAATTGATTGACTTGATGGGCAATCCAGGACCCTCTGTCCCCACCAGAAGAGCTCCAGGAATATTGAAAGTTGTTGCTAGCACCGTGGTCAGCTCCTTCTATGGTACCTTTTTGGGGTGGGTGTGTTTACATCCCAGGAGTCATGGGAATAATCCCAAAGGGTTATTGGGAAACTTGGGAACCAGTGAGATACCAAAAGGCAAATCTGATCTCTGCCCTGGAAATCTTTATCCCATTTAAGAGGACAGAATGCTTGGTGTCCCTCACTCCACCGTGTAATGGAAGCAATTAGAGAGCATTTCTTCCATTTGTGCCTGGGAATTCAATCAGTCAATAAATGGTATTTCTTGGGCACTTACAGTGTGCAGAGCACGGAACTAAGTGTTTTGGAGAGTATGATATAGAAGAGTTGGTAGACACATTTCCTGCAAACAAGGGGTATAAAGTCTAGAGGGAAAAGTCACTAGCAATAGGCTTTCAACCCTTCTCCATCTCCAGAATATAGATGGGAGAGACCTCTCTCTATCTCTTACTCCTCTTTGCTGCACTCTAGAAGATCAATCACTCAATCAATCATGAAGGGAGAAGAAGAGGAAATGAAGGGCTAATTAGGGAAGGCCTCTTGGAGGAAATGTGCCTTTAATAAGGCTTTGAAGATAGGGAGTGTGGTGTTCTGTCAAATATGAAGGGAGAGGGAGTCCCAAACCAGAGGCAGGATGTGGGCAAGGGGTTAGTGATGAGATAGACAAGATCAAGATAAAGTGAGTAGGTTGGCATTAGAGGGGCAAAGTGTGTGGACTGGTTTGTAGTAGGAAATCAGGGAGGTAAGGTAAGATGGGGTAAGGTGATTAAGTACTTTAAAGCCTATGGTAAGGAGTTTCTGTTTGATGCTGAGGTGAATGGGCAACCACTGGAGGTTCTTGAGGAGTGGGGAAACATGGACTGAACAGTTTTGATGAAAATTGATCCAGGAAGCAGAGTGAAATATGGAATGAAGTGGGGAGAAACAGGAGGCAGGGAGGTCTGCAAGGAAGATGATGCAGTAGTCAAGAAGCCATAGCATAAGTGTTTGGATTAACCTAGTAGCAATTTAGATGGATGAGTGGATTTTAGCATTGGTGTGGAGGTTGAACTGACAGAATACGGTGACAGATTGTATATGTGTGTGAATGAGAGATAAGAGTCTAGGATAACACCAAGGTTACTGGCTTGTGAGACAGGGAGGATGGTGCTGCTGTCTACAGTGATGGCAAAGTCAGGAGGCAGAGTTTACATGGGGATATGGGGGATTCTGTTTTGGACCTGTTAAGTTTGAGGTGTCAGTGGGACATACACTTAGAGATGCCCTGAAGGCAGGAGGAAATGTGAGACTGCAGAGAAGGAGAGAGATCAGGGCTGGAATTGTAGATTTGAGAATCATCTGCATAAAGATGGTAGTTGAAGTTGTGGGAGTGAATGAGATCTCCAAGGGAGTGGGTCTAGATGAAGAATAGAAGGGGTCTGAGAACTGAGACTTGAGGGACTCCCCCATTTATGGGGTGGGAAGCAAAGACAGAGCCCATGAAAGAAACTGAGAGTGAGCAGCCACAGAGATAGGAGGAAAACCAGGAGAGGGCTGTGTCTGTGAAGACAAATTTGGATAATATTTCTAGAGTAGTGCTGGTGGAAATCTAGATATCAAGCTGCCCTCTTCCACTTTTTAAGTTTATCCTTGCATGCTTAAACGTTCCCCCTCTTCTGCCCTGCAAAATTATTTCTCCATCATTATCGACATCCATGCCCAATGCCCTCACCAGTTCTTCCAGATGTTTAACTCCTTCCTCAAACTCCTTGACCCTCCCACCTTCCTCCCCCTCACCACCCCCCTACCCCCGCCGCTTCCCTCATCTCTTGCTCCTAGTAACCTGGTCATCTACTTTAGTGAGAAAATTGAAGCTATCAGGTGTGATCTCCTTAAAATCTCCCCTCCTCCTCCTTTAACTCTCCCATCTTTCCCAGCAGTAACTCAAGAGGAGCTCTCTTGCCTTCTCTCCAAATCCACCCACTCCACCTGTGCATCTGACCCCATCCCTTTGCACCTTATCAAAACACTTGCCCACTCCCTTCTTTTCTCCCTAACCACCATCTTCAACTGTTTGGTCTCCACTGGCTTCTACCCTACTGCTTTCAAACATGCCCTTGTCTCCCCTGTTGTCAAAAAACAAAAACCTCCCGTGATCCCACGGCTCCCTCCAGCTATTGCTCCATCTCCCTCCTTATCATTCCTCTCCATACTCCTTAAGCAAATCATCAAAACCCACTTTCTCAAGTTCCTCTCCTTCATTTTTCTCCTTGACCCGCTCCAATCTTGTTCTCTCCCCTTCACTCCATAGAAACTGCCTTCTCAAAAGTCACCAGGGATCTTTCCAAATCCAATGGCTTTTACTCCATCCTAATCCTCTTCGCCTCTCAGCTGCCTTTGACATTGTTGACTATCCCCTTCTCCTGGAAACACTATCCAACCTCAGCTTCACTGACACTGTCCTCTCCAGGGTCTCCTCCTATCTCTCTGGCCACTCATTCTCAGTCTCATTCATGGGCTCCTCCTCTGTTTCCCACCCCCTAGCTGTGGGTGTCCCTTAAGGTTCAGTTCTGGGTCCCCTTCTATGCTCCATCTACACCCACTCCCTTGGAGAACTCACTCTCTCACATGCCTTCAATTACCACCTCTATGCAGATGATTCCCAAATTTACAACTACAGCCCCGATCTCTCTCACTCTCTGCAGTCTCACATTTCCTCAAGCTTTCAAGACATATATACTTGTCTGTCCTGCCATCACCTCAAACGTAACATGTCAAAAACAGAACTCCTTATCTTCCCACCAAAACTCTCTCCTTCCTTTGACTTTCCCATCACTGTAGATAACACCACCACCATCCTTCTTGTCTCACAAGCCCATAAGCTTGGCATTATCCTTGACTTCCTTCTCTCATTCAATCCATATATTCAATCTATCACTAAATCCCATCAGTCCAACCTCCTCAACAGTGCTAAAATCTGCTCTTTTCTCTCCATCCAAACTGATACCATGTTAATTCAAGTACTAACCCATTCCTGCCTTGATAACTGTATTAACCTCCTTGCTGGCCTCCCTGCTTCCTGTCTCTCCCCACTCCAGTCAATACTTCACTCTGCTGCCCAGATCATTTTTCTACAAAAACACTCAATCCATGTTCCCCGCCCCCCACCAACCATCCTCAAGAACCTCCAGTGGCTGCCCAACCAGCTCCACATCAAACAGAAACTCCTTTCCATAGGCTTTAAAGCACTCAATCACCTTATCCGCTCCTACCTCACCAAGAGAACCCAGTCCACACCCTTCAGCCCTCTAATGCCAACCTACTCACTGTACCTCAATCTTGTCTATCTTGCCACTGACCTCTCATCCATGTCCTGCCTCTGTCCTGGAATGCCCTACCTCTTCATATCCGACCTCCAATTACTCTCTCCTCCTTCAAAGCTTTATCAAAGGCACATCTCCTTCAAGAGGCCTTCCCTGACTAAGCTGTCTTTTCCTTTTCTTCCACTCCCTTCTGCATCGACCTGACTTGCTCCCTTTATTCATCTCCCCTCACAGCCCTACAGCCCTGATGTACATATCTGAGTCAGAGGTCATGGGTTCTAATCCTGGCTCTGCCACTTATCAGCTGTGTGACTTTGGACAACTCACTTAACTTCTCTGTGTCTCAGTTACCTCATCTGTAAAATGGGGATTAAGACTGTGAGCCCTATGTGGGACAACCTGCTTACCTTGTATCTACCCCAGCGCTTAGAACAGTGCTTGGCACATAGTAAGTGCTTAACAAATACCATCATTATTATTATTATTATTATTAATGTATTAATTTTAATCTCCTCTTCTGTAAGCTCATAGGCAGGGAATGTGTCTGTTATATTGTTATGTTATACTCTCCAGGGAATTTGTCTGTTATATTGTAATATTATACTCTTCCAAGTGCTTAGTATAGTGCTCAATACAATTGATTGATTGAGAAGGGTTGGTCAACAGTATTGAAGGCAGTTGAGAGGTCAAAGAGGAGTAGGATGGAGTAGAGGCCATTGGATTTGGCAAGAAGGAGATTATTGGTGACCTTTGAGAGGGCAGTCCTGGTGGAGCAAAGGGGGTCAAGGAGAGAATTAGGGGAAAAGAACTGGAGGCAGTAGGTGTAGATAACTTGTTCAAGGAGTTTGGAGAAGAATGGTAGGAGGGAGATGGGATGATATCAGGAGGGAACCGTAGGGTCAAGGGAGGGTTTCCTTTTCAATATTGAGGTAAGAATTCAGTTTTGTAGGTAGCAGAAGGAAAACCACTTATTCCCTCAGCCATTTAGAGGAACCTGATGATGGGAAAAGAAAGATACTTGAGAAAGGAGAAAGCCAATCCCAAGTTTCCTAGGGGAAGTTTAAACAGCTGTTCTCCTTCCTCAAGGGGAAAGATGTTGAGAAAGAAAAGCCAAGAGCTAAAAATAACATTTACCATGTACTCTCACTTCTCCCACAGGGCTGCTGAGCCTTCTTGTCCCCTTAAAACAATAAACTCAGATCACTCCACACTTGCTCTCTACCAAGCCACCATGGTACACTAACCCTCAGGTGGGGGCCTTCCTTTTCATTCTAATTAAATAAGAAGTCTAAATGTGACGACCATGAGGGTTAGGAAAAATAAAATACAAAATGATTGGGGTTTTCTTGTATTTGAGGAGACAGAAGATAGGCAGAATCGTCATGTGGGGGACTTGTTTAAAAATGAAAAGAGCCCAAATCACGGTGACTCTGCTCTACCTAGCCGTTGCACAACATCTCCATTTCTGTACAGAGAAGGCTGACATTTGGGGGGAATCTCACAGCATCTCAAAGGGAGGATGTCGGGAGAAGAGGCAAAGAGGGGGTGGGAGAAAGAAATTGCTTTTTTTTCGCCCTCAGAACCCCAACTGTAGCACCAAACTGGTCTCAAAATCACAATCATTGTTCAGCCTCTCTCTAGTTAGCTGAAATTCCTTTGGTCTCCTACAGCCACCTCACTCAGTGAAAAGCAGATCAGAAATGGGTGACTTCATCCCACAGAATGAGGCTGGAGCTACACAAGTGGGTTGCTGGGTGTGGTATTCAAACAATTATATTTTTCTTTCTAAAGCCTATAAGCAGGGGAATGCAAAACCTCTACTAAACTCTCAGGTGGTACTTAGCTGCAAAGAGAAACTTGGGATTAGTTCCCAGAGAATTGTAACTAGATGTCTGCTCATGAAACTGCTCTGCCTAATTTGGAAGAGTGATTTGGAGCTGAGGAGAAGGGAGAAATAGGCCAGATTCATATCAGTACCTCAGCCCAACGTTACTAAATGAGAAATACAGGGCTGGCATAAGGCCTTGGGAGATTCTGGGAAGGTGCTGCCCCTCTCCGCCCTCTCCAGTACGCATGCCTCATCCCTACCTAGTTTCATGTGGGTGTACATCCTTTCTTCTGTACACACACATATGTGATCTTACCCCATGTCCACTTCTCTCTCTTGCACTGCCAGGGCTATGTTTAGCTCTGGAAGAGTGGCTATAGCAGAGGTAAAAATGTTTGGATGGTTAGACAGCTGTGTTGGGCCTATTGACGGCAGTGAGTCCTGCCAGTGCAGGATCCACAAAGAAACAAACCTCAGAATGTGTTCATATAAATAAATTTGGTATTCATATAAATAGATTTGGTACTCTGTGAACAGAGAGATGCAGCACAGTGCAATTCATATACAGTGTTCAGAAAACTTTAATGACTGTAGTTCTGTCCATATATAAATATCTATGTAAAAAGCATGGGAACATTTGCTACTGTAAATGATAACAATCTCGTGTACATAAGAACGTTAGACAGGGTGGAGGTCAGTACTGGCAGAGCTCAGCGATGACATAAAATAGACAATTAAGTAGGGAGGCAGTGTGGCCTAGTGGAAAATACACTGGAATGGAGCCAGTATACCTGGGTTTTGCTCCTAGCTCAATTGCAAGCCTACCTTGTGACTTGGGCAAGTCATAACCTCTTTGTGCCTCAAGTTCCTCATCTACTCTCCATCCCACTTGGATTGTGAGCCTTAAGTGCCCATTAGGGGAAGAGGCAGAGTAGAGGAATAGGTATATAAGTGCTGTGGGGTGGGTTGATACCAAAGTGCTTAAGGGGTGTAGACCCAAGTGCATAGGTGATACGGAAGGGAGTGTGACTAGAAGAAAATAAAGGTTTAGTTGAGGAAGTTCTTTTGGAAGAGAAGTGATTTTAAGAGGGTCTTGAAGGTGGGGAGAATGGTAGCCTGTCAGCTATGAAGGGGGAAATATAAAAGGGAGGAGGTTCCAGGCCAGAAGGAGGAAAAGGGTAAGGGATTGGTGGTGGGAGAGACAAGATCAAGGTACCGAAAGTAGGTTGGTATTAGAGGAGTGAAGTGTGCTGGGTGGGTTGTAGTAGGAGATCAGCAAGGTAAGGTAAGAGGGGGAGAGCTAACTAAGTGCCTTAATGATGGTAAGAAGTTTCCTTTTGATGTCCTGCAGGCAGAAGGAAATGGGAGACTGCAGAGAAGGAGAGAGGCAGATTTGGGAATCACCTGCATAAAGATGATAGTTGAAGCCATGGAAACAAACGAGTTCCCCCAGGTAGTTGTAGATGGAGACAAGAAGGGGACCCAAAATTGAGCCTTGAGGGAACCCCAAAGTTAGGGGGTGAGAGGCCAAAGAGGAGACTATGCAAGAGACTGAGGAGGAGTGGCCAGAGAGATAGGAGGAGAATCAGGAGAGGTCAATATTAATGAAGCCAAGCTTAGATAATGTTTCCAGTAGAAACAGCGTGGCCTAGTGGAAAGAACATGGGTCTGGGAGTGAGAGGCCATGGGTTCTAATTCTAGCTCTGCCACTTGTCTGCTGTGTGACTTTAAGTCACTTAACCTCTCTGTGCCGCAGTTACCTCATCTGTAAAACGAGGTTGGACGATGTTCAACCTGATTAACTTGAATCTACCCCAGTGTTTATTAAAGTGCCTGGCACATAGTAAGCACTTAACAAAAAGCCATTAAATTAAAAAAAAGAAGGGGCTGGTCTATGGTGCCAAAGGCAGCAGAGAGCTAGAGGAGCATTATGATTGTGCAAAGGCTGTTGGATTTGACAAGGAGGAGGTCACTGGAGACCTCAGAAAGGGCAGGTTCTGAGGAGTGAAGAGGGAAAAGAAGTGAATTGGAGGAGAGGAAGCGGGGGGTAGTTGGGTGTTTGAATGACAGGAGAGAGATGAAGCGATAACTGGAGGGAGCCATGGGGTGAAGGGAGGGTTTTTTAGGGTAGAGAATACATGGGTACCTTTGAGTTAGGCTTGAGAGTGGCAAGAAGCAGGCCCTGATGAATCAGTTAACCTCTGCATGTAATGGATCAGGCTAGAGTCAGTGTGAGACCCACACTCCACCACTACACTGGAGAGGCATGGACTAAGAGCAGGAATAAATAATAATAATAATAATAATAATAATGTTGGTATTTGTTAAGCACTTACTATGTGCCGAGCACTGTTCTAAGCACTGGGGTAGACATAGGGGAATCAGCTTGTCCCACGTGGGGCTCACAGTCTTAATCCCCATTTTACAGATGAGGGAACTGAGGCACAGAGAAGTTAAGTGACTTGCCCACAGTCACACAGCAACAAGACTGTAAGCCCGTCAAACGGCAGGGACTGTCTCTATCTGTTGCCGACTTGTTCATCCCAAGCGCTTAGTACAGTGCTCTGCACATAGTAAGCGCTCAATAAATACTATTGAATGAATGAACAAGTGGCAGAGCTGGGATTTGAACTCATGAGCCCTGACTCCAAAGCCCATGCTCTTTCCACTGAGCCACGCTGCTTCTCCGAGAGTAGGAGGGGCCTGATGGTGTGCTTTGAAGACTCAGACAAGTGCAGCTCTTAGTGGGAGTAGCACTTTTTTTGTGTTTGTTAATCATTTATTATGTGTCAAACACTGTTCTAAGGGCTGGGGTGGATACAAGTTAATTAGGTTGGACACAGTCCCTGTCCCACATGGGGCTCACACTCTGAGTAGGAGGGAGAACAGGAGAACTGAGGCACAGAGAAGTTAAGGGACTTGCCCAAGGTCACCCAGAAAGCAATTGGCAGGGCTGGGATTAGAAACCAGGTCCTCTAACTCCCACGCCTGTGCTCTTTCCACTAGTGAAGCAGCATGGCTCAGTGGAAAGAGCACAGGTTTAGAAGTCAGAGGTCATGGGTTCTAATCCCAGCTCTGCCACTTGTCAGCTGTGTGACTTTGGGCAAGTCACTTAACTTCTCGGTGCCTCAGTTCCCTCATCTGTAAAATGGGGATTAAGACTGTGAGCCTCATGTGGGACAACCTAATTACCTTGTATCTACCCCAGCGCTTAGAACAGTGCTTGGCACATAGTAAGCTCTTAACAAATACCAACATCATTATTATTATTATTAGTGGCCTCGCAGCTTCTCCATTTTGAAGACCAAAATGAGGAAGGCCTGTCAGTCTTGAGAGACTGACCTGCTACTGCCATTGCAAAGAGAGGGTGTCAGTCTCTGTTGTCCTTGGCCACTCAGAGTGAATTGTTTTCAGATCTTTGATATTGTAGAGTGGTAGAGGGTTCAACTTGGAAGATCTACTTGCACGTTGGCTCTGATGATAGTAGCCTTTTCCTCAGTTATACATTCTTCCTCCTAGCCAAGCCAGAGGGCAGCCACTAGGTCTTCCTCTCCCCTCCATTCCTCTCTGCTTCGTCTGTGTCCTCCCACAGGGGAAGGGGAAAGCAAAGCCACTGTAGCTATGCATGTGAAAACACTTGTTGTTCTCAGGGGGATTGGTGCCCTATAAATCTGAGGTATTATTGTTATTATTACCTCGCTGATTCGATAGATTTATAGTATGCCTTCCCAGCAAATGCGAGTTTCACCTTTTCCATTTCAATCTCCCAAAGAATTATTCCTTTGCAAGGCATGAGGCTCTTTCCAAACAATTTCTAATTGGAAGCTCAGGCACATTCTCCATGGAGGGCTTCAAAGCTCATATCTGGGGAAGGAGGCACTGACTTTAAGGGGTCAGTGGTAAGTCACACATGTGGTTAAGAAGCCAGAAGCAGAATAGGTAGAATTCATTCCATGTTATGGAGGAGTTAAACAAGGAGGATCATGAAAGTGAAGACATAGCTTTTAGTTTATCAAAATTTCTGTTGCTTCTGGCCAAACCCAAATGACTAAAGAATGTCCAGAAACACAACTGTGGGCTCATGTTACCTTAAAAAGAAAAATTCAAACGGAGGGTTCACAAAACCTACTTTCTAATCAGGGCTATTTTCTCCAGATAAAACAGCTAGAATGACTTAACCCAAACAACTTCTGTTTCTGGTGATAAGGAAGCCAAACAGGACATCAGTATGTTGTGGTTTAAGGATCACTTTCTTGGCTCTCTCTTCTGTATCAATCTATTGTATTTATTGAGTGTTTACTGTGTGCGGGGCATTATACTAAGTGCTTGGGAGAGTACACTATAACAGAGTTTATAGACACATTCTCTGCCCACAATGGGCTTACAGTCTAGAATATGAGGTATATACTCATCCCTCTGATGAGGTGGCACCCATTTCTTGGCCTGGTTTCTACGCTCTATTTATTCTTCTCACCTGCTTATAGAAAAACTGTACTTTGAAGCTGGTTAGTTTTGAGTTAGTCATCAAACAAGAGAGGGGCAGCATTTTCAAATTTTAATTGAACAGAAGGTCCATGTGGGTCAGGTTTTATTATTTGCTGAGTGATTTCAAGGGGCAGAAAGTTTGAGAGACCTTTGCCAACTTCTTTGTTAAGCCTTCTGATTGGCTACCCTTATACGTGAGTCCCAGACGAGAGAGTCTACCATGACATATTTTTTTGTCAAAAAAGGAAGAATAGGGCTTCACAAACACCAATAAATGACTAGGCATAATCATCTTAGGCGACTGACGTGCGGTAATGTGGCCAAATGTCTTGCCCCCCAGAGCTGAATAATATCATCTTTCTGAAGTTCAAGAGCCACAAGACCCAAGAGAGTGTGGGGGAAGGAAATCGAGTTTTGACAGAGGTCGGTTGTGTGATCCAGCAACCCATTCTGTGCGGGTATCTCACCCCTCCCCATCACTGCCAAAGCTCACAGTGTTTTATATCTGGATTCCACCTTATGCACCTTGTAATAATATATTTGAGTGTGGATTTT
The DNA here is from genome assembly GCF_004115215.2 of Ornithorhynchus anatinus. NCBI lineage: Eukaryota > Metazoa > Chordata > Mammalia > Monotremata > Ornithorhynchidae > Ornithorhynchus > Ornithorhynchus anatinus. Next base: position 55,178,404 of record NC_041753.1, on the reverse strand, counting down.
CTTTGTTATGTCAACTATAATAATACTCTTGAACTGGGTTTTCCAGCAGTCATCTGTCACCAACTCCAGAAGGATTGGAAAAAGTTTCTATGCCTGAAAGGAAGATCCATTCAAAGTTGATTTATATGCAGGGCCCAAGTTACATATGCATCAGAGTCCATCAGGACTGTGCTTCTTTATGTCTCCCAGTGGGTGGTGGTAGTGGGGTATAATAATTTAATCAAAGAAAATTGCTAAATCAAGTGAAATGAAAGGCATAGCAAATAGATTATTCCATGATTTGTTTTTTGGAAAGGATTGATCCAGCTTTGTGGTCAACAAGTTTGCCGTTAAAAACTTTCATTTTATTATCAAATACATAATGCTTCTCTCCTTGCCAGAATGAACTTAAATGAAGTGTTATATACATTTATACTTCTCTCTTAAGGATTACAATGCCATGCTTTTATCTTGTGTAATATTTAGGTGAGATCAAATATAGAGCTGCAAATGAACTGTCCAGGGGTAGGTGGGAGGAGGGGAGACATGAATTTTTAAAAATTATTTTTACCTTAAAGGAGGGAGTGTAGTTCTTAAACACAATGGGTTGTTTTTTTCAGATTCAGTTGTTAGTACAAGAGGCAGAAGGGATATCTTAATATAGTTAGGAACTCTTAAGTGTCAATAATTTTCAATTAGTAGGCCCATGGAGGGCATGGGCTAGAGGAATTATTTTATAATGTTTTTAGGTTTTAAAAATGCATGCCTTGATAAATAATGAAAAATATCACTGTTCAGCAGGACTAAATTTGTGAACAAGATGATCATATCGGGTTATTTCTCTGTTGGAAAGTCATTCAAAATGTTTTTACTGTAACCATTCATTTTAATCAAAGTCCAGGGTTAGAGAAAGAGAAAATAATCAAGAGACTGTAACTTTTTCCTAGCCAAGGGATATAGAAGTTGCAGGAACACTTTTTATTTTGTACTGCAACTGTTGATGTGTTCTCCTGAAGAACTTCACTTATCCTGAAGAAGTTCTTGAAATTTTAAATCATGCAACTCCAAAATAACCTATTAGTTTGCCTATTTGCTTCTGTTTTCACTTTTATAACAGTTGAATACCCTAATCGTGGTTAAATGATTTATATTCTTGGCTTAGTCCCCTCCCTGCCCCAAACTTTTTGAATGGAATGCCACAGGAACTTCTAGGATGGGCTAGAACCAAGTGGCATAATTTTAAGAATAATGTTTCCATGTCAAGTTCAAAAAAATTATTCTGTTTCTCTCTGTAGTTCATTATACTCAGTTAACTGTGTTCTGGTAAACATAGAAGCTAAACTAATCCAACCACTTTATCATCTATATACTAAGCAAGAGTAATCTCTTCAGCCAAACAACTAAGTAATCAATGAATCAATCAGTCGATGTTATTTATTGAGTGCTTACTGGCTTCAGATCACTGAACTAAGCACTTGGGAGAGTACAGGAAGTTAGAGTCATGGTTGGTTACCTGCGATCAATTTTTCCAGCTGTTTGAGTGTCTAGGTAGTTAATAGTGATCTGATTTTAAAATGAAGGAAGTAGAATCGGAGTGAAGAATATAGTTGTGTGTTTGTAAGGGTCTGAACAGCTGATTTTCTTGCCTCCCTCTTCCTTCTCTCACTAAATCCAAAATGAAATACAACCCAAAAATAGTAGAGTAAATAAGTGTAGAAAAGAGTATTTCCACCCATTCTCTTCATAAGTAACATAGCTGGTCTACTAGTGTGTGAAGCTTGAGTGCAGGCTTATGTTCCTGTCCACTTCCTGAGCAGTGTTTGGTCAGAGAGAACCTACATCTTTTTTTGACCTTTGTTGTTTCTTCTTACTTGCATTTTTTTCTATCTCCATGGATTGGGCTGTTTCTTAGGAGACAGTAAGTGCTCCCTCTCATTTTCTGCTTGAAATTTTGACTCTGCTGGATACTGACTTCTCCCTTACAGTTCACTACCCAGCTGGGACCCCCTGTTCCTAGTCACCAGTTCCCACCTTCCAGACTTCAGTCTGTATCCCCTTTCCTCATATCCTTCAGCACCAGTTCCTGCCTCCATTCCGCCCCCTCCTCCCCTCCTCCCCCCCCCCCCCCCCGATCCAAGTTAAGTGGCTAAGAAAGAGACAAATAAAAGGAGAGTTAGAAAAAAAATCAACTAGCTGAAGACAAATCTGAGGAATTGGGGAAAATGAGGCATAAATAAGATAGGCAGGGTGGGAGAAGAAACATCTCCCAGAGGCATTCCCCAACTGATCCCCACCTCCCTGAACTTGTTATCCTATTTATTACCCTTAATACTTAGGTGTACACTGCTTTATTTAATGCACTTATTCATTTTTTATATACCAGGTATATCTTACTGACACTGTCCTCTCTTGAATCCCCTCCTACTTCTCTGGCCACTCTGTCTCACATTCTCTTTTGCTAGCTTCTCCTCTGCCTCCCATCCCCTAAATGTGGAGGTTCTTTAAGGCTCAGTTCTGGGTCCCCTTCTATCCTTCATCTACACCCACTCCCTTGGAGAACTAATTCGCTGCCAGGGCTTCAACTACCATCTCTACTCAGCTGATCTGCATCTCCACCTCAGATGCTCTCTTCTACAACCCTGCCTTTCCTCCTGCCTTCAGAATGCTTCTACTTACACAAACACCTGAAACTTAATGTGTCCAACACAGAACTCCTCATCTTCCCACCAAGACCCTCTCAATCCCTCATCTTTCCCATTACTATAGACAATACCACTATCTTCCCTGTCTCACAAACCCGTTACCTATTATCCTCAATTCATCTCTCTCATTCAACCTGCAAATCCAATCACTAAATCCTGTTAGTTCTACTTTCACAACATCACTAAAAACTGCCCCTCCCTCTCCATCCAAACTATCTAGTCCAAGCACCTGTCATATCAATCAATTCTATTTATTGAGCACTTATTGTGTGCAGAGCACTGAAATGATAATGATAATAATTGTGGTATTTGTTAGGCCCTTACTATGTGCCAAGCACTGTTCTAAGAACTGGGGTAGATACAAGGTAATTAGGTTGGACACAGTCCCTCTCCCACATGGGACTCAGTCTTGATCCCCATTTTACAGATGAGGTAACTGAGGCACAGAGAAGTTAAGTGACTTGCTCAAGATCACACAGCAGACATGTGGCATCCTCGGACTCCCAGGCCCATGCGCTTTCCATTAGGCCATACTGCTTCTGTACTAAGCACTTGGGAGAGTACAATATGGCAGAGTTGGTAGACATTCCCTGACCACAAGGAGCTAACAGTCTACAGTCATGTTCTGCTGTGACTAGATCAGACTCCTTGTTGACCTCTCTGTCTCACTTGTCTGCTGTGTGACCTTAGGCAAATTACTTCACTGGGCCTCAGTGACTTCATCTGTAAAATGGAGATTAAGACTGTGAGCCCCACGTAGGACAGGGACCGTGTCCAGCCCAATTTGCTTGCATCCATCCCGGCACTTAATACAGTGCCTAGTCCATAGTAAGCGCTTAACAAATACCATAATTATCATTACTCACCCCAGCGCTCAGTACGATGACTAGTACATAGTAAGCACTTTACATACAGTGCGATTATTATTTCTGTCCATGCTTTAGTCTGCTGTCCTTATTTTTCTAAATCATCATTCTGGGCATGTCTTCCCATACCTCAAAAACTTACAAAGGTTGCCCACCTATCTCATGATCAAAAAGAAACTCATGGTCATTAGCTTTAAAGCACTCAATCAGCTTTCCCTGTACCTATCCTTGCTTCTTTCCCACTGCAGCCCACTCAACACACTTCAATCTTCTAACACCAACCTACATACTATCCCTTAACTTCATCTCTCATCATGTTGATTCCTCACTCACATTCTCCCTCCTGCTGAGAGAACTAGAGAAACAGCATGGCCTACAGAAAAGAGCACGGGCTTGCCAATTGTTTGCTGTGTGACCTTGGGCAAGTCACTTAAATTTTCTGTGCCTCAGTTACCTCATCTGTAAAATGGGTATTAAATCCTCCTCCCTCCAATTTAGACTGTGAGTCCAATGTAGAGCAGAGACTGTGTTCAACCTGATAAACCTGTATCTACCCCAGAACTTAGAACACTACTTGACATATAATAAGAGCTTAACAAATATCAAAAAAAACACACACCTGATGATTTCAATTTTTTCAAAGAAATAGGTGACAAGGTCATTACTGGGCAAGGGAAGAAGGAGATAGAGGGTTAGCAGTACTTTTACTGTACAATTTGTGCTGCTTCATGTTAATCAATCCTATCTATTGAGCAATTACTCTTTGCAGAGCACTGTACTAATCACCTAGACCCGTACAACAGAGTGGGTAGACACATTCCCTGACCATGTGGAGCTTATAGTCTAGAGAGTGAGAAAGCCATTGAAATGAATTATGAATATGTACATAAGTACTGTGGGTTGAGGGTGGGGTGAATATCCGGTGCTTACAACCAAGTGCATAGATGATACAGCAGGGCGAAAGAGTAGAGGAAAGGATCTCTTGAGGTCAAGACCCTTTCCCCTTTATTTGGCTTCTCCTAGCCAACCCCCTACCTCACCTCATGTAGGTATTAAATATTAACACACTGGCGAGACATCAGCAACGGTTGATAGAAACTGGTTTTTAGGAATGCGGGTGCTCAAAGCTACAAGCTGCAAGATGACACTTCTCCTGGTTATGATTAAGTTGTTATTTGGCGCATTTTCTTCTTTATGGCTTTACTGAACATACCTGGGGAGATGTCAAAAACCATTCCTGAGCCCAGGGACCAAAGCGTTCATGTGCTGGTAAACGATAGCAGATCCCTCACCAGGCTTGAAGCTTGAAATATGGCAGTCCACTTCTTTGAAAAGTTACAAAACCCACTGCCTATCATTCTCTGTAGACTATCCATTGCCTCTGCTTGTCAGTTCATATGCAACTTGAATCGCTTGACACAAAGAGAAGGTGAAATAAAAAGCACAGTAAAACACACTGTGGACTGGCAGTGCACCTAAATGTGATACTTCAGTTCAAAGAACAGTGTTTGAAACAGCCTACAGTTACTGACAAACATATTATTAATGACCATCAAATGCTTTTGATTAAGGAGAGAATGAATCTAAAGCTGCAGGAAAAATGCCTTCGCTACTCTGCTTAAAAAGGTTTTTTTTTTTTTCTGAGGCAGGTCAGGGTGGGGGTGGGGTGCTGTAAGGCAGGCTAACCACATATTCTAATACTGAACACATTTTTACAGGGCTTCAAACCTGTAATAGAAACTTGGTAATGAAGAGACATCATGTTTTCTATTTTATTTGTACTATAGCTGCTCCTTGACTCCCCCACAAATAGCTGGACTCAAATTTTGAAGGTACTGGTGATGAGACCCTCTTAGTCCTTTCCCCAGTGCTTAGTGCAGTGCTTCACATCTAGTAAGCACTTAACAAAAACACGATTTTCGATACTATTTCCTTTTGCAAAAATTAGTGCTTGCTGGATGTGTATGGTGTGTGTGTGGGTGTGTGTTGACTCCAGCCAAGTATCCCTGGAGTTTTTTTCCATCTGTTCATTTGACTTGGATAATATTCCCTAAACTCTAGAGAAAGTTGCAATTTGAGAGGCTGGGTTTTGGGCCTTTCAAAATGATTTGCAATTTTTCATCATAATAAAGAGTTGCAGCATATCCCAATATGGCTCAAATCTAATATGATAAATTTGTAGAATATACTGTACTTAGAGGAAAGAGATGGAAAAGTTCCTCCATGCTTATTTTCCCCTCCATTTATAATCATTATGTTTTAAAATTCCCCATATATCTCTGTCAGATAGATAAAAGGCATTGATTGCTTAACTGCTGCTCAGGCATTTCACACACCTGGTTTTAGATGACAGTACTGGAGTAGAAAGAGAAGACGGTCCTAAGGAAAAAAAAAAAGAAAGTGCATCCAATTTGCAATGTCAAATTTTATTACACTGGGTCATAAAGAACCCTAATTAGCAGAAGTGTGTTCACAAAGTTTGTTTTTTTTTAATAAAAAAGGCAAGTTCATTAGCTGTTTTCCAGGGTGGAGCTGATCAGTGTGTGGAACAAACTTAACATGTCTCATTGAAGATTTATAATAAACCATGGTGTGGCATTTGGTAAGCTTGCTTTTCCCACCAAATCGATTTCTTGTCAAGGTCCAGCCAAATCTCAGCAAGGGGTTAAGTAGGGGCCCAAGGGGACCACTTGACATCTGCTCCACTTGTGACTTTTTGATCTTGTTTTTCTTTGCTTTTGAGGGACTGGCCTTCATTGACGGCTGTGTGTGTGTGTGTGTGCTTCTCAGAGATAGTAGGGACCTTGGGGGGAGGGGGGAAAAAGAGAGAGAGAAAGAGAGAGAAAACAGGCCCTTGATGACAGATCAAGTGAAGGCAAAAAAAGAGGGGAAAAAAAGAGATGAGGGGGATTACATGCTACGTAATGATGATAATGGAAAGGAAAACATAGGGGGCTCATGTGTGAAACTCTTTGTCAAAAGGAATGTAAACCACAAGGATGTTTTGATATTATAAACCAACACTTTAACACGAGTGTCAATGAGAACCGAATTACTTTACTCTGAGCCGTGACATTCCAGCCTGTCTAACTAACTGACACCTCTTTTTCTGAGCTTGCCCCTGGATTTTTGTTTCTCCTTGGCAAAATGATATGAAATAAGAAAGACAAAAGCAGATGGGAAATTGTGTTGGGGCTGACCTGGCATTTAATGGCAGGGTCTCAGCTACCTGTGAGGGGCGAAGGGGATGCCCCTTCAGGAATCAGCAATGGGGTATGTTTAGATCTCAGCCCCACACAATCCCCCAGCAATACAAGCAATCCCATGACTCCATTTCTCCCCCCCCCCCCGAGCATATTTCACTTAATCGTATTTAATGAGCACTTACTGTATGCAGGGTACTGTAGTAAGCACTTGGGGGAGCTCAATGCAAGAGTTGATAGACACATTTCCTGTCCACAAGGAATTTACAGTCTAGAGGGAAGGAGTTAAAGGTTTTGACTGGATTTCTAGATTTCTGCCCATCTGAACTGAAGCAGTCTTAAAACAACACCAAGGATGGAGCAGGCATATCAAGGAGTGTTGTTCCCCCCTTCTTCCCCCTCGCCCTTTAGCTTATAAACTCCTTGAGGGCAGGGAACACATGTGTATTGCTTTAGCAGTATTCTCCTAAGTGCTGAGTTCACTTTTTTGCAATTAATCAATGATATTTACTGAGTGCTTACTGTGTGGAGAGCACTCTACTAAGTGTTTGGGAGAGTTAGTAGATATGTTCTCTGCCCACAAAGAATTTACCCTCTAAAAGGGGAGAGAGACATTAAAATAGATTTTGGATATGTATGCTCAGGAGGTGCTCAATAAGCACCATAGGTCAATTAATTGATTGAACTGAGGCCCTTCCTTTCTTGAAGTACCTTCCATGTTCTGGAGCCTGGTCATGGGACATCTGTTTGCTAAATGGGGTGGGACTGGACAAGTGATAAGAGCTCAGGCCTCCTCTCTGAATGTACCATTCAGGGGTTGCTTGGAAAACTCCTGTTCTCTACCTTCAGCCCTGAGCCAGCAAGAGCTGCTAAATCAACTGCCCTAGTAGGAAGAAAGGAACTGGATTAGTAGGTCATTCCGCCTGCACTGCACCCCTCCAACACACACTCAATGCATGATGGTTATTTCTTTTGCTTGGCCCAAGAGTGAGGCTGAAGCTAGGCTCTTGGCTTCATATTTAGACTGTGAGCTCCATTTGGGACAGGGACTGTGTCCAACCTGATTAATTTGTACCTACCAGTGCTTAGATCAGTGTTTGACATATAGTATTTAACAAATGCCATGATTATTATAATTCTTAAGGAGGCAGAAGGTCCGTTTCATCTCCCATGTAGGCATGTCTTCCTTCTTCCAATGGAGCTGAACAACTTCTTCCAGCTTTCCAGTGGAACAGGTCTAACTGGACAATACATAGCCACCATGACTGCTGTAGGTTTCATGCTGGCTGCCGCTCGCAATGCGATGAACCTACTGCCTTTTTAGTTCTAGAGGAACTGAAATGGGAGCATTATCCAAGGTGAGGATTGAGGACAGTGGAGAGCTCCCTCTTGTATTCATCCATTCACCCCCAACTTGATTAGAGACTGCCCAGCTGCCCCTTGAACAAAAGGTAGCAACTCCAAAACACACTGGACTGCCCCCAGATGAGGCCCCGGCCTGTCTGAAGCCAATGTCAGGCTGCAATTGAGGCTTAGGCCTCTGGATTTATGATACATTTAGGAGTCACAATCCTGTCAGATGCCATGTTTGGGAGTGGGTTTTTGCACCCAAAGATGATCCAGGTGAAAACAAAAGGAATTAAAATGGGAGGGGAATCCTCCAATCAAAGGCTGCTTCTATAAATTGGGAGCAAAGTTGGGGTTCTTGATGACAATCTCTTTTCTACTGTTAGCTGAAGGGTTGCTTTTCTAATTGCTTTCCTGGGGAGGTGGGTGACACATGGCTATTATTATGTGGAACTTCCCCTAGACTCACCCCTGCAGCTGGGCTGAACATTCACCCGAAGGCCTTTGGTTCCTATATGACGGAGCCATCTGGAAAGAGCAGTGGGACGAGCCATCTCTAGAACTCATCCTGCTTTCATGTGCCATGGTATCTGCCGAGCGAAGTCTCCAGTGAGGACTTAAACTAATCTCACATATTTTATGAGCAAAAATCCATTTACAATGAGGATGACCCCAACTGACCAGGGGTTTAAATGAAAGTCCCCACTACATATTTCCTAGAATGGGAATCAAGTTCCACACACATGATGTAAGGGGAGCTGGAGCAAGCCTTCCACTTACACCCTGAATAGAAATCATTTACAAAGAAAACATAAATGACAGCCATATGCAGGCGACTCTTTCCTTTGCTATTTGCTGGGGGCTGGGCTTGCAGACCCCTAGTAGAGGAGGGATCTTCTGATCTGAAGATACAATTGAAAACAGGTGTCCACCTCAGTGCCTATAAAAAATATACTGGCAATTTGGGAGATCTCATGAGATTCTTTTAACTGGTAGAAATATGGAGATAATTCTCTGCCCTGCCTCCCCCAGCAGCCCCCACCCACCATCCCTCCAAAAAAAAAAAAACACCCAGGGAAACTGGACGCATATGGTTCTGCCTCCCAATTCGGTAGAAAGAAATGTGAAAAAGATTAGGGAGGATCCGTCAAAATGTCAGGCCTGGACTTGAACTGCTGGATAGGTGGCTTTCGCTCAGCTCTTGTCGTCGAGACCCGAATGACCTTGCAGCGCATGTGAAAGTCTACAATTGTGACTTGAATGCTTGCTTTACCCAATCCCTATTTAGCAAATAAACCCAATGTCCTGTCCTGTGTTTGGGATAAATACCTGATTAGAGTCTCTTAAAATAATAATAAAAAAGGATTAGAGCTGGGTAATGCAGGGCACGATTAGTTTTCCTTTTTATTTGTTGTCATCAAATGCTCCCGATCATTTCTAGCTCTGAAGCTCATTAAGTCGATGGTTTAAAGTGGTGCAATAGACAACGCAGCTGTATTTCATTTGTAGATAATTGATGCAATAAATGTAATAGCCAAACGAGATCTGTTGACTCATGAGCTAATTTGGGTGTAGATGTTACAGCACTTGTACAGCTGGAAATGTTTCCATCACATCAATCCATTTCAGATAAATATACCCCCAGTTCCTGTCCTCACTTGAAAAAAAAAAATCAAGCAATCACATCTATCTAAAAATACATGCTCATGAGTTATGCTCAGTCTAAACACTGTTTGAAAGAACTCTAATATCACAAATGCCATAATACAAACAGGCAGCATTAACCCTTCAGAGACTGTAGCTGGTGAATCCAAGGTCTGTTTAAGTGTTCCCCTGGCTGGCAGCCTGAAAATCATTAGCTGGGAGGGAGTGGGCTCTTAGGACACGTTAGCTATTGTTTTTCTTCTGTTTTCTGTTTATTATGGGTGTAATTTCTTTTTCAAACTGAGTATTTCTGAGGATTCGTCACCTGCCTTTATTTTCTAGAATCCCCTATCCAAGGCCCTCTTAAGAGTTGTTTGTTGGAGATCCAGTACTATGGGCCATTAAGGCAGTGGTTCTTGGAACTGACGATTATCAGTGAGAGGATTTTGTAATCCTGGAGAGACCAAAGCAATAGAGACCTTTTTAATGTCCTTGGAACTCAAAGCCTAACATTAAAATTAAATGCATTTACTTGTGACCAAGGAAGAGGATGGGGGAAAAAAGTTAACTCCAATTTTCCAGAGAGTTATATGCTCACGGTACTATACTATCATAAAATTCTGTCATTCCTCTTTGGGGAAAACAAAATGGTGGTGCATCTGCTCAGAACCTTCCTGGAGGGATTTCACGTCCCACCATTAAGGATAAAATTTCATTTTATTGGATGAGTGTGAAGGTTGATTAAAATTAAAGTTCAGGTGTGTGGAAATGGTTGGTTCAGTGCTCTCGCAGCTGTGTCTAGGCCTAGAAGGTTGGAGCCATCTCCCCACAGAGCAGGATTTTAGAAATAGCTAAAGGTAGCTGGCTCAGAAATGGGTCTGAAGTTTTCATTTTACTTCAATCTGAACTCATGTTACTCCTGTTGAAAATTGTACTGACAGGCCTATACATATAATTTATGATATTTCCTATCAAGATGTTTAGCTGAATTAGAAACATTTGTGAACAAGCCGGTCTGCAGCCAGTTAAAAGGTATTTTTCTACCGGGAAGGGGAAGGGTGAGTAGTGTGCTGGGGCAACAAAGGAGGACTCAGAATACCTTTATTTCAGTGACTGTTGATCAAGCAATCATACCATAAACTATTTTCAACCCTGACCCTTGTCGCAACCACAGAGGAGGTGTTTATGGATAGACATTAAGCTGTTTCGTAAGTTGTTTCACAAAACGTGCTGTTTACAGAGCAAACACCTCAAAATACTTTTTCTCTGAAACCTATAGAATGAGAAATGGGGTGGTGCCATTCACAGTGCAGAAGGGACAGGGCGAAAGCTAGGTGATTTTTCTTTCAGACTCTTCATTTCTTGCAAATTCTGTTTATTTTCACATTTTTGATTGTGGAAAAAGGTATGGTTAACCGATGGGCTGTTTTTTTTTTGTTTTTTTTGTTTTTTTTTAACCAGGGAACTTGCTAAGAGCACTTAATTGAGATAAAATGAGGAAGACCAAGCTTTAGGAACAGGAAACAGTGCCTCACACCCCTTTCCTAAAATAATGCATATTAATTGGACATAGAGGATCAGCATTGTATGTGGTTCCAGTGATTGTATTTTGGCCCTATTCAAGGCCATCAGCAAAGTAAAATGTCTTTGACGTTTCAATTTAGAGGCATTTAAAAACGCTCTGTCAGTCTAGGTTAGTATCAGAATTCAGATTCCTTTTTAAGAAAACCCCAATGATTTTAGAAACTCAGGGGACCAAGCTTCTTCCAAATCTTCCCACCACTTAAAGGGGAGGGCAGCTGCCTTAGGGATTGATTAATCACCTGAGCACTTACCTTGTGCAGAGTTGATCAGTCAATCATATCTATTGAGCACTTACTGTATGCAGAGCATTGTACTAGTGCTTGGGAGATTTAGTACAAAAATAGACACCTTCCCTGCCCACAGTGAACTTACAGTCCAAAGGAGGAGACAGACATTAGCACTGTACTAAGCACTTGGGACAGTACAATATAACAGAGTTGAGAGATACATTCCCTGTCCACAATGACCTTGCAGCCTAGAAGGGGAGACAGACATTAATAAGAATAATTAAATTACACGTATGTACATAAACGCTATGGGGCTGAGGGAGGGATGCATAAAGGGTGTGAATCCTAGTGCAAGGGTGATGCAGAAGGGAGAGAGAAATGAGGGCTTTGTCGAGGAAGGACTCTCAGAGGAAGTGTGCTTTTAATGAGGCACTGAAGGGTAAAGATTTATAAAGTAAGGGAAGAAGAGGTTCGAAGAACTACAATTTTAAAAACGCTTCTTCCAACAGCACAAGTGATTTTTGCATGTAAAACCATGAGCTCTCCATCACCTTGCCCCCTCCTACCTCTCCTCCCTTCTCTCTTTCTACCACCCACCCCATAGGCTCCGCTCCTCTGCTGCCCTCCTCCTCACCATCCCCCGTTCTCGCCTATCCCACCTTCGACCCCTGGGCCACATCCTCTCGCTGTCCTGAAATGCCCTCCCTCCTCACCTCCAAATTCTCTTCCCCTCTTCAAAGCCCTACTGAGAGCTCACCTCTTCCAAGAGGTCTTCCCAGACTGAGCTACCCCTTTTCCCTCTGCTCCCTCTGCTGCCTCTCTGACCCCCCCTTCACCTCCCCTCAGCTAAACCCCCTTTTCCCCTCCTTCCCTCTGCTCCTCTCCCTTCCCCTCCCCTCAGCACTGTGCTCATCCGCTCATTTGTATATATTTTTATTGCCCTATTTATTTTGTTAATGAGATGTACATCCCCTTGATTCTATTTATTGCTATTGTTTTTGTCTGTCTGTCTCCCCCGATTAGACTGTAAGCCCGTCATTGGGCAGGGATTGTCTCTATCTGTTGCCGAATTGTACATTCCAAGCACTTAGTACAGTGCTCTGCACATAGTGCTCAATAAATACTATTGAATGAATGAAGGAATCATCCTTTGGATATGAAGGAGTTCCAGGACAGAGGCAGGGCATGGGTGAGAGATTGATGTCAAGATAGATGAGATCACAGTATAGTGAGTAGGTTGGCATTAGAGGAGTGAAGTGTGTGGGCTGGGTTGTGCTGGGAGAGCAGTGAGGTGAGGTAGGAGGGGGCGAGGTGATTGAGTGCTTTAAAGTCGACGGGGGAGTATGTTTGATGCGGAAGTGGATGGGCAGCCACGGGACGTCCTTGAGGAATGGAGAAACATGGACTGAATGGTTTGATGGAAAAATGAACGGGGCAGTAGAGTGAAGTATGGACTGGAGTGAGGAGAGACAGAAGGCAGGGAGGTCAGCAAGGAGGTTGATGCAGTAATCAAGGTGGAATGGGATAAGTGCTTGTATTAATATAATGGCAGTTTGGATGGAGAGGAAAAGGCAGATTTTTAGTGATATTGTGAAGGTTGAACCGACAGGATTTGGTAACAGATTGAATATATGGGTTGAAGGAGAGAGTTGACTCGAGGATAATTCCAAGGTTATGAGCTTGTGAGACAGGGAGAATGGTGGCACTGTCTACAGTTAGGGAAAGTCAGGGTGGGGAGAACACGGCTTGCATGAGAAGATAAAGAAGTTGTTTTTGGACATATAAATTTGAGGTTTCGTGGGACATCCAGGTAGAGATGTCTTGAAGGCAGGAAGAAATATGAAACTGGAGAGAAGGAGAAAGATCAGGGTTGGAGAGGTAGATTTGGGACTCATTCACATAGAGATAGTATTTGTAGCTGTGAGAGTGAGTGAGTTCTTCAAGGGAGTGGGTATAGATGGAGACTATAAGAGGACCCAGAATTAAGCCTTGAGGGACATCCACAATTATGGAGGCTGGGGGAGAGGAGAGCCAGAGGAGCCTGCAAAAGAGAATGAGAATTCAGAGAGAGAGGAGGAGAACCAGAAGAGGGCAGTGTCAGTGAAGCCAAGGCTGGATAAGGTTTCCAGGAGAAGGGGGCTGTAGACAATGTTGAAGGCAGCCGAGAGGTAGAGGAGGATTAGGATGGAGTAAAGGCCATTGGATTTGGCAAGAAGGAGATCGATGGCGAACTTGGAGACGGCAGCTTTTTTGAAGCAAAGGGGGTGGAAGCCAGATTGGAGGGGGATACAAAAGTAGATCTCTGAGCCCAATGCATCCAGTCCTCTGTAGCTCCTATGCACTGGGCCTTTTGCCATGGGCCTAACTGGAGAAAGGGACTACATGGGTAGTGATGCAACTCTCTAGAGTTCTGTCTGGCTCTTTTATCCCCCAGGGCAGAATCTTGGTTTTTGCTACACAAACACAAAAGTCTATTTGGTCTGCTACTGTGCTAGTTGCTATTACACAGAACATGCCCCGGGGCGGGGCAGGAGGGGTTAGAGTGCAATTTGCATAAAAGGTTGGTTTACAGAGTTGTCTGGGCGGTCTGTCAATTCTACCGATTCTGAGGCGAAGGGGTTGAAGTACAGTCCAACATAGCGCCACCTCCCTCTCCCAGTCATTTTACACAGTCTGACACAGGCCTGGTGCCTGCCCCTGGGGTGTGCTCCCAATGGGCCAGGCAGTGGCTGCAGCACACTCTCTTCTCTGGTGGGTTGCCCCTGCCTTGGATTGCTGCTGGCCCTGGGGGATGTAATTTTTGGCTTTTTTTTTTTAATGAAAAGAAAACAAACATGAGGCTCCTCATTTCATCTCCCCCACCCGCCCTGTGTGGAGGTAGCACGAACCCTCCCCCTGCCCCGCCCCTGAGCTCTCTGCATCCCACCAGGCTCCCTCTCCTTCTGCAGTCCTGAGCGAGGCAGTGGCGTCAGGGGGAGGTGGGGGGCAGTAACAGCAGCTCTCCCCTTCTGTGTGGGGATCAGCCAGGAAAATGAGCCAGGACAGTGGAGGGAAACATTTTCCTGCTTCCCTCTCTTCAGCCACTACTCCAGAGCCTAAGAAAATGAACCAGGATGGTGGAGGAAGTGTGTTTTTCTGCCCACTCCAGAACCTGGGAAAATGTACTGTGATAGAGGAGGTAACAGCACATGCCTGCAGCAGCCTTGGTTCCTTTCTTCTGAGCTTCAAGATAAGTCCCACCTCCCTCTTCTACAGTGCTGCCCCTAGCTAAGAAGATCTGGTGACTTTGTAATTTGAACTATGCAGACAGCCAGACAGAAGGTGTTATCAAGTGCTGCTTTATGGGATCATCTTGAAGGATTTCAACTGATTAAAATTTTGTAGATCAAAATCCACCAAACCATTGTGGAACCCTACACAGCAAGAAAGGGCTGGCTCATTCTCTGGCTGCAGCTGGAAAAATCTTCACAACATCTCTTGAATTCATCCCTTCCTCTCCACCCAAACTGCTACAACGTTAATCCAAGCATTTATCACATCCCGCCCTGACTACTGCATCAGCCTCCTTGCTGACCTCCCTGTCTCCTGTCTCTCCCCACTGCAGTCCATACTTCATTTTTCAGCCTGGATCATTTTTCTAAAAAGAAAAAACACCACCACCCGATCTGTTTCCCCACTCCTCAAGAACCTTCAGTGCTTGTCCACCCACCTCCTCATCAAACAGAAAATCTTTACCATCGGCTTTAAAGTGCTCACCACAGTGCTTGGTGTATAGTTTGCATTTAACAGATACCTTTTTAAAAAAGTGCTATGTGCCAGGGACTGTATTAAATGTTTCCATCTCCTCAGTGAAGAAGATCCGAGAAGGGAAGGCAGCAGCTTTTATCCCCGGCCCAGAATGCACAGAGCTTTCCTGGGGTAGGGGCCTGGGTAGCAGGGAGGGAAGGCAGTTCTTCAGGCTGGAGTGGAGAGAGTTTGAGAATTGATAGAGAGGCGGGGCTGCAGTTACTGGATGTTTCATTCGGTCACAGTGGAGAAGGGGATTATTACAGATAATCTTCAGGGACAAATGGGTTTAAAAGGCATGAGTCAAAGTATCAAGAGAGATCAGCTAACTGTAAGTAATGATTTGAAAAGATGTGAAATAGTTACCTAGTGACAATGGAGAGCATAGGAATGGGAGGCAGGAGCCCCAGGTTCTAGTTTCAGCTTTGCCTATGGCCAGCTGCGTGACTTTGCCAAACTCACAATATCTCTATGCCTGAATTTTAGTTATGCTATCTATAAAATGGGAATAAGATACCTGCTCTCCCTAGCTCTTATGGTATTGATTGCTTACTGGGTGGGCAGAGAGCACTCTACCAAGTGCTTGGGAGAGGACAATGCAACAGAGTTGGTAGACATGTTTTCTACCCTTACAGTCTAGAAGGGGAGACAGATATTAAAATAAATTATGGATACGTACATAAGTGTTGTGGGACTGAGGGTGGGGAAAATATCAAATTCTTAAAAGGTACAGATCACAAGTGCATAGGTAACACAGAAGGAGGGGGAGTAGGGGAAATAACAGATTAGCTGGGGAAGCTGGGGAAGTGTGATTTTAATAAGGCTTTGAAAGTGGGGAGAGTGGTTGAGTGCCAGATATGAAAGGGGAGGGAGTTCCAGTTTATATCCAGCAGGAGGACATGAGCAAGAGGTTGGTGATGAGATAGATGAGATCAAGGTACAGCGAGAGGGTTGGAAGTGGAGGAGTGAAGCATGTGGGATGGGTTGTAGCCGGAAATCATCGAGGTAAGGTAGGAGGGAGGGAGTTATTTGAATGCTTTAAAGACGATGGTAAGGAGTTTCTATTTGATGTGGAGATGGATGGGTAACTATTGGAGGTTTTTGAAGAAGGGGAGATGCATTACTCAAGGTGAGATATGCTAAGTGCTTGAATCAGCGTGGTAGCAGTTTGAATAGAGAGGAAAGTGATGTTGTGAAGGTAGAACTGACAGGATTTGGTGGCAGATTGAATTCTGGGTTGAATGAGAGAGATGAATCGAGGATGATGCCGAGGTTAATGAGAAAGCTGTGAACAGGACAGAGTTTAGGTGGGAAGATGAAAGGTTCTGTTTTGGACATGTTAAATTTGAGGTGTCAGTGGAACATTCAAGTAGAGTTTGTCCTGAAGGCAGGAGGACGTATGAAACTGGAGAAAAGGAGAGGGGTTAAGGCTGGAGAGGTAGATTTGGGACTCATCCGTGTAGAGATGGTATTTGGGTGTTAATGGAAAATGGAAGGGGACCACGAACTGAAATAGTTGGAAGAAAATCATTTAGCACACTGTTTGATGAATTTGAACTCAATGTTGAAATAAATCTCTAGAAATAATAGTAAATGCTTAGACCAGATTAAAGATTTTGGCTTCCTAATCATTTTATCAAGATTATGTCTTTTTAAGAACTGTTCATCAACTGTTACATTCTCAACTATTATATTCTTGAAATTGTAGTGACAAGTCCAAATAATGATTTTACTGAAGTCTCCTTGGGGAGATCTGTAAGAAGAAATATCTCTCTATGGTCCAGGAGAGAGCTATTTGTGCACAGAGCAGAAAAAGGATGTGACAAGAATCTAAAAAGAAAGCTATTTTCAAGGAGATCAGTACATTAAAACCATGGCGTCATTTCTTTGGACCATAATTCATTCAAACAAACTCTGATCCAGTTAGAGAGATAATCAATGGTATTTATTGTGTTTACTCTGTGAAGGGTGCTGTACTAAGTGCTTGGGAGAGTACAATATAACAGAATTGTAGACACATTCCCAGATTATTTTAATCATTAAGGAATTATCCTTTTTATACTATACTCTAATACAAATCCAAGATATTACTAGTAAAGGGAAGGAAAAATCTTTTAATGGTACGGTAGATGATTGATTTAATAAACTACTTTTCTAAAAGCAATCAGAAGCATGACAGGTCTGCTGAAAGCATTGTGATCTGACAGGTCATGCCTCTTTCCCTCCCCAAATTTGTCCAAGCTTGCGGAAAACTTATAAAACAGAAGAAGCAGGGAAACCACAGAGAAGTAAAGAATGGGAGTATTGCTTAGCTAGCTATTACAGCTCCACTTCAAAGGGAACCCAAGGTGGGTAGGTCAGAGGTGTCTGCTAAGCTGGTAGATCTACACAGTCGTCCTTATTGCCCAGTGGAATGTTATGTGTGATGTCAAGGCAGGTGGATTACTGAATGGAAGTATTCTATTTTAATTCTAAGTAGGTAAGAAGTACCATTACTTCTACTTCTTAGAATTAAAATAGAAAAACCTCCATTTTAATTCTAAGAAATAGGAGTAATGGCATTTATTAAGCTCCACTGGGTGCAATGCACCGTACTGAGCTCTTAGAAAGTACAACAGAAACATTAGGCCTACACTCCTGCCTACAATGGGCCTACACTTCAATGTGAAAACCAGGTATAAAAATATTTATACATTGGGTAATCAAAATAAATAATTGACTCTACAACTGGTTCTCTCTCTCCCTACACACATACACACACACACACACACACAAACACACACTGAGAATGGGTATAATGAAATATTGAAGTACTAGAGGTGGGTGTCGGGCAGATATGAGTCAGGAGCCAATCGGGAAAGGCTGAAAGTAAGGATTTAAAGAAGCAGCATGGTCTAATGGATAGAGTATGGGCCTGAGGGTCAGAAGGACCTGGGTTCTAATCCTAACCATGCCACTTGTCTGCTGTGTGATCTTGGACAAGTCACGTTTTTTCCTCTCGGCCTCAGTTACCTCATCTGTAAAATGGGGATTAGGACCATTAGCCCTATGTGGGACAGGGACTCTGTTCAACCTGATTAGCTTGATTACCCCAGCACTTAGTACAGTGCCTGGACCATAGTAAGCGCACAACAAATACCGTTAAATTCAGGTGGGGTTTGATCATGGGTAGGGTGTGGCCTGTGCGAAGGAGAGGTAGGATGGAGTTCCTGACTCCAGGAACAGTGTGAGCGAAGGAGACAGAGGTAGGAGTGCTGAGAGTTTAGAAGGAACGTCACCCGTCCTCCCCCAAAATCTCCAGAGGTTGCCTATCCACCTCTGTATCAACAAAAATTCCTCACTATTGGCTTTAAAACTCTCCATCACCTTGCCCTCGCCTACCTCACCTCCCTTCTCTCCTTTTACATCCTAGTCCACACACTCTGCTCCTCTGGTGCTAACCTTCTCTCTGTGCCTCGATCTCGCCTGTCTCGCCACCGACCCCTGGCCCACGTCCTACCTCTGGCCTGAAATGCCCTCCCTCCTCAAATCCATCAATCACTCTCCCTATTGAAGCCCTATTGAAGGTGTACCTCCTCCAAGAGGCCTTACCAGACTAAGCCCCACCTTTCCTTAGCTCCCACTCCCTTCCCTGTCATCCTGACTCGCTCCCTTTGACCCCTTCTCCCCACTTCACAGCACTTATGTATATATGTATATATCTATAATTCTATTTATTTACATTTATGCCTGTTTACTTGTATTGATATCTGTCTCCCTCCCCCCCCCCCAATCAACTCTAGACTGTGAACCCGTTGTGGGAAGGATTGTCTCTCTTGATTGCTGTATTGTACTTTCCAAACACTTAGTACAGTGCTCTGCACACAGTAAAAACACTCAGTAAATGACTGAATGAAGTGAATGAATGAATGGAACGAAAATGGTGAACTGGAGAGTAGCGGATGAAGAGAGCAGATATATTGGATAGGGAGAGGTGGTGGAGAGCCTTGAGGCTGATTGTGGAGATTTTGCATGATGCAGAAAGAAATGGAAAGCCAATGGAGATTTTTGAGAACAAACCCACTGCTTTTCCTAACTATCCCAATAATCAATAACATCACTATCGTTCTTCTACCAGAAGCCTATTCCTTGTGCTCTATCAGTTTTCGTGTTGTCATAAAACCCTGTTGGTTTTTCCTCCATAACATTTCTTGAATCTACCTCTGCCTCTCCATTTGAACGGCCACCACCCTTGTCCAAACACTTGTCTTATTCTACCTACACTATTTTATCAACCTCCTCACTGGTCTCCTTACCTCCAGCCTCTTCCCTCTCCAATTTATACTTACAATACTGCCTGAACCTTTTTTCTAAAAACTGATTCTGCACATTTCTCCAGTCCTCAAAAACCTTCAGGGGTTAAGCTCTCTGAAGCCAGAATTCATATTTACTAACTCTACTGTACTCCCCCAAGTACAGTATTCTGCACACAATAAGCACTCAACAAATACTATTACCTGACTACCCATTCCTCTCTGCACAAGTAAAAACTCCTGACCATGGGCTTTAAGGGACTCCCTTAGCTCTTTCCCCCTGTGACCATTCTGAACACTCTTACCTCCAACCCCTTACTCTGATCCCCAGCTGAAGTCGGCCCTCCTACTTGGCATTTTCTCCTCCATTCAGATCCACCAGACGATAGCTCTCTCCATCGTCCGAGGTTCTCCTGAAAATCCTGCTCCTCCACAATGCTTTCCCTAATTAAGCTCCACCGTTTTTTTCTTTTACAGTGGCATTTGTTAGGCACTTATGTGTCAAGTACTGTTCCGGGCAACAGGGTTGATACAGGATAAATCAGGTCAGTCACAGTCTCTCTCCCACAAGGGGCTCACAGTAGGAGGGAGAAAAGGCACTGAATCTCCATATTACAGTTGAGGAAATTGAAGCACAGAGAAGGTGACTTACTCAAGGTTATACAGCAGGCAAGTGTCAGAACTGGGATTATAACCCAGGTTCCTCTGACTTCCAGACTTGAGTTCTATCCTAGGCCATACTGCCTGCTGCCCATCTTAAAAAAAAATAAATCACCTCCTCCAAGAGGTATGCCCCAGTGAATCCCGACTTCCCTGGTCATGCCATTCCCAGCTAACTCTGGAACTCTGTCTCTTTACCATCTGTCTCTCTAATTCCCTCTTTTGATGGGATTGCTTATATTCTTCAGTGACCTGTCTATGGAAGGATTCTGGTTAGAATCTTGCCAGCAATGAAAAACAGTGATGCCACTGGGGTTTCCACAATCAGCTCTCACTTTTATTTATGAAGATGGCCATTATGATGGTATCTGTCTCTCTAATTGCCTCTTTTGACGGGGTTGCTTATATTCTTCAGTGACCTGTCTATGGAAAGATTCTGGTTAGAATCTTGCCAGCAATGAAAAACAGTGATACCACCGGGATTTCCACAGTCAGCTCTCACTTTTATTTATGAAGATGGTCATTATGATGGTATCCTTGAATTTCTGACATATACGTTGAGGAAGAATTTGTATAAGACTTTACACTTTTAGACCATGAGCCTGTTGTGGGCAGGGATTATCTGTATTTGTTGCTGATTTGTACTTTTCAAGCGCTTAGTACACTGATCTGCACACAGCAAGCATTCAATAAATATGACTGAATGAATGAATAAGAAGTCTGAGTACACATGGTTCTGCCACAATGGAGCAGCATGGCCTAATGGAAAGAGCACTGGCCTGTGAGTCAGAGGACTTGCGTTCTAATCCTGGTTCCACCACTTATCTGCTGTGTGACCCTGGGTAAGTCACTTCACTTTTCCATGCCTCAGTTACATCTTCTGTAAAATGGGGATCAAGACTGAGCCACTGGGGGGGACAGGGACTGTGTCCAGCCAGATTATCTTGTATCTACCCCAGTACTTAGTACAGTGACTTGCACATAGTAAATGCTTAAATTCCAAAAGGAAAAAAAAAAGTGAGTTTTCTCTATGCATTTTGACTAGAATGTTATTAGGGAATTAGGGCAAATTTGTTTGACAATGCAGGCCTGTCTGGACCCAGCCCACCCGGGGGGTGGTGGAAAGTGGGTGGGACATTGTGGCTGGCGGGTTGGGGGTGATGGCAGGGAAGGAGGGAGAGGAGATGGTGAAGACTGGGAATGGATGGGCTTCAAAGAGCTAGCTAACAGACCAGAAAGTCTATATTTTGGGTTTTTTCAGTCCTAATTGGAAACTCTCAGGTCCTGTCAGAGACCTGGGATGAGCAAGGCTGAGAGGCCAGCTCAAAAGCCTATGGGCCCCCATCGCCCACAGTGGGGAGTGGGTAAAATGATCAGAGTTTGAATAAGTAAGGCTTTGCAAGAATGCAACCCCTACACTGAAGGACAACTAGCATTATGAGGTACTCTCCCTCACTCCTTATAGATTTCTGCAGAAATGCCATCAGAACTAGAAGTGATACCATTTTAATGGCTTTAACTGCAGAAGTCACTTCTTCAAAAGCTGGAGATAAGTGCAGGTCCAAAATGGAAAGAAAGAAAATTCATGCTTAAATGGTAAAAGTCATGTTCCTAAAGTAGACTAGTCCCTTGGGGAATATGCAAAAGAAGTCAAAGGTGTGATCCCTTGAGAGAGTACAATACTTAGCAGATGTATTCCTTGCCCATAATGAGCTTACAAGTCTAGAGGAAAGTTTACAGTCTAATGGAGGAGACAGTAGTGATAGATTGGTGAATATACTATAGCTGAATCATTAAATGATATAAATAGATAGGAGTGAAAAAATTTAGTCATGAAATGGGATGAGACACACTTCCCTGAGCTGTGTGAAACAACACAGCAGCTGTTATTTTGATGCTGTTAGTGATGCTGCTGTTTCAGTAATTCAGATTTCCTTCTCTTTGACTATACTTGGGACAGAAAAAGTAACACATGCACTTTTTATTCTATAATAAGCTATTTTCTTTGTTCATGGTAAACTGAGAGCAGTCTCTCCGAGCTATAAATGAAAACCAAGAGATTACTAAACAGCTTTTTTAGAAGGCAAATTGACTGGATCACAGTCTCTTTGGGACTCTCCATAGGAGTCGGCATTCTCATCACCCCACACATCCTATCCGTTACCAAGACCTGCCGGTTTCACCTCTACAATATCGCCAAGATCCGCCCTTTCCTCTCTACCCAAACGGCTACCTTACTATTATGGGCTCTCGTTATATCCCGGCTAGACTACTGTGTCAGCCTTCTCTCTGACCTCCCTTCCTCCTCTCTCGCCCCGCTCCGGTCTATTCTTCACTCCGCTGCCCGGCTCATCTTCCTGCAGAAACGATCTGGGCATGTCACTCCCCTTCTTAAACAACTCCAGTGGTTGCCTATCGACCTCCGCTCCAAACAAAAACTCCTCACTCTAGGCTTCAAGGCTCTCCATCACCTTGCCCCTTCCTATCTCTCCTCCCTTCTCTCTTTCTACCGCCCACCCCGCACGCTCCGCTCCTCTGCCGCCCACCTCCTCACCGTCCCTCGGTCTCGCCTATCCCGCCGTCGACCCCTGGGTCACGTCCTCCCGCGGTCCTGGAACGCCCTCCCTCCTCACCTCCGCCAAACTGATTCTCTTTCCCTCTTCAAAACCTTACTTAAAAATCACCTCCTCCAAGAGGCGTTCCCAGACTGAGCTCCTCTTCCCCCTCTACTCCCTCTGCCATCCCCCCTTTACCTCTCCGCAGCTTAAGCCTCATTTTCCCCTTTACCCTCTGCTCCTCCACCTCTCCCTTCCCATCCCCACAGCACTGTACTCGTCCGCTCAACTGTATATATTTTCATTACCCTATTTATTTTGTTAATGAATTGTACATCGCCTTGATTCTCTTTAGTTGCCATCGGTTTTTACGAGATGTTCTTCCCCTTGACGCTGTTTAGTGCCATTGTTCTTGTCTGTCCGTCTCCCCCGATTAGACTGTAAGCCCGTCAAACGGCAGGGACTGTCTCTATCTGTTGCCGACTTGTTCATCCCAAGTGCTTAGTACAGTGCTCTGCACATAGTAAGCGCTCAATAAATACTATTGAATGAATGAATGAATCATCAAATGCAGGAGAAAATTCTACCTTTGTGTCCCTATTTTTCTCCAAAAGCTGAAGGTTATTACCAATATTCTTCCTTACAGGGTTGGTTTTTTTTTTTTTTTAAATGCCAAGGATTCTTGGCTAGTAGTCTGTGTTTACGAAGCTGTCTGGATGGCATTTTCCCTTAAAACGAATCTCCTGAAAGTGTTTTTTAGTTCTCTCTCAACTTGAGAAGGCTCACAGTTGTTATAAGTGCACTTCTTCAAGGCTAATTTCAGAGAATAATTCTGTTATATACAACTGGGCCATAATACTGTGCTTATTACCACCTATTGTGTTCTCCCTAAGCTTCCAAAGTGCTCTGATACCAACATCAGTGAAATTTCCTTTGGAGGCTTGATGTTCCACAGAGTCACTGTGCATGATAAGTATTAAGCCACTCTTGAAACCCCCATTCTTATAATATTTTGCCCCATATTCACTTGGAAGAGTATATAAGCTAGGAGTATATAAGCTCTTTGAGGACAGGAGTACTCAGCCAAACACTTAATACAGTGCTCTGCTCACAGTAAGGGTGCAATAAATGAGATTGATAGTGCAACACCATCCACAGCTACTCTTTGATGCCTCACCCACCACCCCTTTATACTAAATAATTGTTTCCCACATAGCTGCCTCAAGTCCAAGAACACAACTCTAATCAAGGTGGAAGGGACTCAGACAGGAAAAGTCTATGGCAGGCCATGGAAATGACATCTGTACTGTGAGGAAATAAATAAAATGCACTTACCAAAAAGGAAGCTTAGTAATTAGTACCTGGTAATTAGTAAAGTGGAAAATATAAAAGTTTATGCTAGTACAAAGTACAAAAGTCTCACACTTTGGAAATGTTTATTTCTACAAACAGCACTCTTTAATCAAAGAGGGATGACAGTAAGAGAGAGTGATCTGGTCTCTTGAATAGGTCATAGTGTAAAGAGGAATCTGAATGTCCACGGGGCCAAGATTTCGAGAGAGATTTCCTTAGCAGATATGTAAAGAAGGAAAACTGAAGAATTAGATAGCTATGACACATCTACACAGTATCTGCAATGTCATTCCAAAACCTGGAAAATGTGGGGTTTTTCCCCCCTCAGAACACAGCAAAATGATTAAGTATATATGATTGTTTAAATCCAAGGTGTAATGATTTGAAATTCACAGTGACTGTTGTTTTACTAATACAAGAGTATCCTTCTCCCTGTAGGTAAGCCAAAAACAAATCTTGGACTTCCTGAAATTCCCTGCTTTTGCAAACACCACTGCTTCTTACTGTCACATAAACCCAATACAAATATAACTGATGGAAATAAACTTCATCCAATTTTTTGATCATCTGCTACTATAATATAGAAGATATTTTGAATAACCTCGCTTGAGAACGCCCTGGCTATCAATAAATACCTTGTGCTTTGGATCCACAAACTGTAAAATTGATGAGAAAAAGGGTTCAGAGCTGACAAGTTTTGGGGAAAAAACTTTTAAAACAATGATAAAGATATCGCAGGCCACAACTAATTCTTCTCTGGCTGTTTTATTGCAATACCAGGTCCAAAAATGTAACAGAAGGTGTGGCACCTCAGAATGGTAAAGTCTTTTGGTGTAACACCACAGGCATTAAAAAATATTTTAAGTCCCTCAGGGAACTGCAGAAATGTTTAAGGTGTTCACTCGGTGCAATGGCCCGTGATTTGTGAAGCACGACTAATCTGTCCTTGGAAGGTTCCAGCATGAAATAAGACAAGGTGTGATAACCTGTCAGGTTCTAAAGAGATATGATTTAAGGGAAATAGCTGCCTGAAAATGTGGGGATGGGTGTTACTAACTTAATCCATATGATAGCTTCAAAACAAAAAGTGTGTTAGGGGGCGAGAGGCATGAAGCAGACATTATTCATTGTCTACAGGTGATATTTCTCTTGTGCGTTTACAAGCGAGTGTTGGCATGCTTTGGGTAGATGTTTGACCAATAGACTACTGCACAAAAATCTCCGAAAGTGAAAAGATAGGCTGACACCTCCATTATTTCCAGCCCCTAATTTGTCTCTCAGATATTCCAGACGAGGACTTGTTCCTTCTGAAGACCGATGGAGTTAAGAATAATTGAAGCTCATGCTTCTGGTGTGAACAGAGTGCCTGTAGGGGTCAAGGAGGTTTTCCCTCTTCTCATGGGCATTGCCCTACAGTTGTTAAGGTGTTTCATAGTGGGGGAGGAGGTGGAGATGGGATTGGGTAAGCTGATGTCAGATGTGATATGCAGCAGATTGTTCCCATATTACCACACACTGGCAAACTCCCCAAAGGGTTCTTGTACTCAGAACAGCATGGATTGTGTATGCCTTATCCTCCACAGTTCCCAAAGCTAACCCCAGTGTGATTAGTATGCACCGCACACAGCAAGAAAGATATATCCTGAAAATATGTGTTGGGGGCAAGTGGAAAAACAAATGGTGCAAATAGCCCAAGAAGATGCGACTTGTCTCTTATTCAGCTGGTCTTTTTCTGAGTGATATAACCTTGTTCTATTGTACTCTCCCAAGTGCTTAGTAGAGTGCTCTGTACCCAGTAAGTGCTCAATAAAGACCATAGATTGGTTAAGCTGGGTGACTCTCAAAAGTGATTCTCTAAATCTTGAAGTGCTGTGTAGTGAGAGCATTTATGTGAAGAGAAGAGAGGAAGTCTTCCCAAGAGTGCCACCTAACCTCTGCATGGCGAGAAGACTGTGAAAGGGGAATCTTGCCTGTTCCTTCCTTTCATCTTTATTGCTGCAAAGGCCAGAGGTTCATCCCTGGTGGAGTGGAGAGTGGCAGTAAGCAAGTACTGGCAGAGCTGTTGTTCACTCAGCCCTAAAGCAAACTTCTACCAATCTAAATGGCCACAAATTTTGAACTTTTAAATTCATCTTGGCCAAAAAGAAGCCTTATAGGTCCTTATCTCAACCACCCTGTCCACAAAATAGGAACTCCACCCAATCCTTGTCCTGAGCAAACTGCATTTTGGAGGTCTAAAATTACTACTAAATTAGTCTAATGGCCATGATCAAGCCAAGCTGGTTGAATCCTAGCCTTAGGACTCAGTCACCAAATCTTGTCATTTCTTCCTTCCCAACCTTTCTACAATCCACCCCTTTCTCTCCATCCAAACTGTTACCACGCTGATCTAAGCGTACCGTATCCTGACTTAACTAATGAATCAGCTTCCCTGCAGACCTCTCTGCCTCCAGTTTATTCCCTTTCTGGTCCATAATTCATTCTGGTGCCTGGATTTTTTTTTTCTAGCATGTTCTGTGCAGGTCTCCCTCCCCCTCGAGAACCTCCAATCCTCTCCACATCAAGCAGAAAGTAGTAGTGGTAATAGCTTGTCTCTACCCCAGAGCTTGGAACAGGGCCTGGCACATAATAAGCGTTTAACAAATACCGCAATTATTATAATAAGCACCTGTGTGCAGAGCACTGAGAAAGAATACACAAATGGGAATTAAACATGGTCCCTGTCTCTGAGAGCTCACAATTGAAAGATGAAAAGGGGGAGAGGGGGCTGCCAACAGATACATAAGGAGACGTGAAACCAAACACTAAGACAACATAAAGCAAAAACAAAGATCAGAAACTCCTGACCATTGTCTTCAAGTCGCCTAACTAGCTCTCTCCCCCCTACTTATCCTCACCTCTCTTCCACTGCACCCCAGTTCACACGCTTTGCCCTTCTCAAGCCAACTTACCCACTGTGCCTCTTTCTCATGTGTATCACAGCTGACCTCTTATTCACACCCTGCTTTCTGTTTGGAACTCCTTCCCCCTTTGACATCCAGCGGACATCTGCTCTCCCCACTTTCAAGTCCCTTCTGAAATTACATCTCCTCCAGGAGGCCTTCCCGGATTAATCTTTCATCTCCTCATCTGTGCTCAGTTTTCTCATCTGAAAAACAGGGATTCAATACTGTGGTGTGACCTTGGACAAGTTATTGTAAGTGCCTAGCAAATATCATTATTATTCTCATCATCACCTCCCCACCCACCCCCCCATCCCCCTCCAACTGCCACTTGAGCACTTCCACAGCACCTAAGTCCTTACTCATCTCTTATATCACCCAGTTGAATTTATGTAAATATCTTGATATCCTATTGCTTCTCCCTACCTAAATTTTATTTTAGTGTCTGTCTTCCCCCGCTAGCTCAGGAAATAGCATGGCCTAGTAGAAAGAGCATGGGCCTGGGAAACAGGGGACCTGGGTTCTAGTCTGGCTCTCACCACTGGACTGCAGTGTGACCTTGGACAAGTCACAACTTCAGTGCCTCAGTTTCCTCATCTATAAATGCTGATTCAAGACCTGTTCCCTCTCTCCTGCTTTGTGAGATCTTTGTGGTGCAGTGACCATATCTGTCCTGATTATCTTGTATCTACTACACCACTTAGTACAGTGCCTGGCACGTAGTAAGAGCTTAAAAATACCACAATGATTATTATTATGGTGTAAGCTCCTTGAGGGTGAGGATCAAAATAATAATAATAATATTGATTATGATACTTGTTAAGCACTCACTATGTGCCAAACACTGGTTTAAGCCCTGGGGTGTATACAAGTTAATCAGGTTGGACACAATACATGCCCCACATGGGACTCACACTCAACCCCATTTTTACAGATGAAGTAACTGAGGCACAGAGAAGTGAAGTGACTTGCCCAAGGTCACATAGCAGAGATGTGGCAGGGTCAGGATTCGAACCCAGGTCTTCTGACTCCCACGCCTGTGCTCTATCCACTAAGCTAAGGTCCTGTGCAAAATGTAGGCACTCAATGAATACAATTAACTGACTGATAAGACTCTACCTACTCTCTTACCTTCCCCCAACTATCTCCAAGGGAGAAAACATCTTTGTAGTATAGAAAGCCAAATGCAATGTGGTCAGTTCTGGAATATGAACCTTCTTAATTTTATCTAGATAAATTTTCTGACCCGGGAATTCAGCCACTTCTGAATCATTTACAATTGGTTCACGTTAACTCTGGCACTTATTCGATGATGAGTTTGCTTGTGGAAAACTCAAAGTACAGTTAACTCTGATTTTAGCCAATTCCACGATACTATATGATATATCATTTACAGAATATGTTTTAAAAGTCTGTTGCTGGTGTGTATATCTAAACTAAGTGGAGTCTGTTTCAGGCAGGATCACGTTTTCAGATGAACCAGATGAGACAGATGAAAATGAGTTTACATTAATATCATTGAGTGATTTAGGGTTCATGCAACACAGTTTACCTTTGCTTTACAAGAGTATTCTCTTGTAAAATGTCGGCCAAAATGTCAGGCCGGGAAAGTCAATCCTAAACTACAGGGTTGAAAGGGATGGCCACAAAGAACAAATGGCCTAGATTCTCAAAGGTGGGAAGTGATTTCCAGATGGTTGTAGTGTCAGAAGAGAGGCTAGGGGGTAGTTAAAGAGGAGAGTAGTTGCTCGATATGTTGAATTATAAAGCTGACCCAGGAGAGTTAGGGCTTTGTGAAGGTAATGCATAGCAGTGAAATCAATCAATTGTATTTATTGAGCACTTACTCTGTGCGGAGCACTGTACTAAGTGTTTGGGTGAATGGAAGTGGCGAGGAAGCTGGAAAGGATAAAAGGAACAGCATGGCTTAGAGGAAAGAGCACGGGCCTGGGAGTCAGAGGACCTGGGCTCTAATCCTCACCCACCACTTGCCTGCTGGGTGGCCTTGGGCAACTCACTTTACTTCTGGCTCAGTGGAAAGAGCCTGGGCTTGGGAATCAGAAGTTATGGGTTCTAATCCCAGCTCTGCCGCTTGCCAGCTGTGTGACTTTGGGCAAGTCATTTAATTTCTCTGTGCCTCAGTTACCTCATCTGTAAAGTGGGGATTAAGACTGTGAGCCCCACATGGGACAACCTGATTACTTCGTATCCCCCCAGCACTTAGAACATTGCTTTGCACATAGTAAGCACGTAACAAATACTACCATTATTCTCTGTGCCTCAGTTTCCTCATCTGTAAAATGGGGATTCAATACTTGTTTTCCTTCTTAGGCCTGTGATCCCTGTGTGTAAGTGCTTAACAAATACCACAATTATTGTTAGTACTGAAGATATATTTGACCACCGATATTAATATCCATCCAGAGGGCTTTCCCTCTGGGCCTCAGATGACTCCAGCAAATTACAGGCCCCCTGGTATGATACTTCTAGTTGGAGACAGAAAGCTGAAGAATCTCCTGAAGGAAAGAATTGCCACCACCGATCACTGAAAATGGGTGCTCAGTTTCAGAATAATCATACACTTCTCCCTTTTACATTTCTCAAAGAAACCAAGTGTCCCTCTACTCACACTGAAGACCCATCCCATTGTAAAGCAATTCAGGAATGGGCCTGTTCAGGAATGGGGAATGTTTTTAATCACCAGATGAATAATTCCCAAGGTCGATTAGATTCATTTAGTTCTCATGTCACCACTCCATTTTGTTGACCCAAGCCTCACTTGCTTATTCACAAATTTAGAATGCACAACATGCTCCTGCTGAGTAACTGAATGAAAGGAGGTTTTGACTGATGACAAGAGGCATATTGGTAGTGGAAGGCAATGCGTGGGACACCCAGAGATACCCATATGGCTTCTGCTCTCTCCACACCACAGAACCTTCCCTAAGGTTACCAGTGAGCTCCTTCTTGCCAAATCTAATGGCCTCTACTCCATCCTAATCCTCCTTGACCTGTGAGCTGCCTTCGTCACTGTGGACCACTCCCCTCCTTTCTTCTGGAAACATAGCTTCACTGACAATGTCCTGGTTCTTATCCTACCTCTCCGGCCATTCTATTCTCCATCTATGCCCACTCCCTTGGAGAACTTATTCTGTCCCACAGCTTCAACTATCATTTCCAAGTGTACTGTTCCTAAATCTACCTTCCCAGCCCTTACCTCTCTTCTTCTCTGCAGTCTCACATTTCCTTCTGCCTTCAGGATATCTCTATTTGGATGGCCTGCCGCCAGCTCAAACTTACTCAAACATATCTAAAACTGAACTCCTTATCTTCCCACCCAAACCCTGTCCTCCCCAAGACTTTCCCATTACAACAGACACCACCACCATTCTCCCCATCACACAGGCCCATAACCTTGGCATTGTCCTTAACTCATCTCTCTCACTGCCGACTCTTCGCCCACGTCCTGCCTCTGACCTGGAATGCCCTCCCTCCTCAAATTCAACAGACAATAACCGTCCCCACCTTTAAAGCCTTATTGAAGGCACATCTCCTCCAAAAGGCCTTCCCTAAGCCCCCCTTTCCTCTTCTCCCGCTCCCTTCTGGGACACCCTGACCTGCTCTCTCTCTGTTCTTCCCCCTTCCCAGGCCCACAGCACTTATGTACATAGCTGTAATTTATATTTATGTCTGTCTCCCCACACCCCAAGACCATAAACTCATCATGGGCAGTAAATGTGTCTATTTTTGCACTAGACTCTCCCAAGCACTTAGTACGTGCTCTGCACACAATAAGTGCTCAATAAATAAGATTGAATGAACCCACATATTATCAGTCTCTAAATCTTGTTGGTTTTACCTTCTCAAAATCTCTAGAATCCACCTTTTTGTCTCCACTCAAACTGCTGCCATGCTAATCCAAGCCCTTTTTGTATCCCACCTTAGCTACTGCATCAGCTTCCTTGCTAACCTCCCTGCCTCCTGTTTCTCCCCTCTCCAGTTCATACTTCAGTCTGCTGCCTGGATCAGTTTTCTAAAAAAATAAAATAAAATAAAAAAAATCAAACAACAACAACAACAACAACAACAACACAGAAAAAAACAAAAGACTGCTTAGTCCACATCTCTCTTCTCAAAAACCTCCAATGGTTTCCCATCCTCCTCCACATGAAACAGAAACTCCTTACTATTGTCTTGAAGGTACTCGATCAGCTCTCCCTCTCCAACTTTTCTTGGCTAATTTCCTACTACAACCGAACCCACACACTTTGCTCCTTTAACACCAACCTACTCACCTGTACCTCAATCTCATCACCAACGACCGACCCCTTGCCCAAGTCCTCTAGCTTGGAACTCCCTCCGCCATTCATATCCAACAGACCATCTCTCTCTCTATCTTCAAAGCCCTACTAAAATCACATCTCCTCCCAGAGGCCTTCCCCAACCAAGGCCACCTTTCTGTGTCATCTTTGTATGCACTCATACCTTCCAATTTGTTCCCCTTAGCACTTTGCTATTCACTCCTCTTCTAGACCCCCAGCACTTATGTACATATCCACCTGTAATTTATTTTCAATCGATTGTTTTATTGAGTGCTTACTGTGTGCAGAGCACTATACTAAGCTCTCGGGAGAGCACAATGCAACAGAATTAGCAGACAAGTTCCCTGCCCATAATGAGCTTACAGTCTAGAGGGGGAGACAGGCATTAATATGAAATTTTAATGTCTGTCTCCCCCTCTACTCTATAAACTCCTTGTTGGCAGGGATTACCTATACCTAGTCTTTTGCACTGTACTCTCCCAAATACTTAGTAAAGTACTCTGCACACAGTAAGCACTCAATAAATATCATTGAGTATAGATATGTCATCGGTGGTCTCAGACAGTGTGAGGCGAAGTGCCCAATGAATGAGACCCTTCTGAATGTAAAGTTCCCACTGATAACCCTCTTTTCAACACCTCAGAGTTGCTGTAGTCAGATTAAAGCATTAAACAAATAGTGGCCCTTGACTTGAGGAAAGAAAACAGTCACATCAGGGCCATGTGGAGCTTTGTTCTTTTATCCTATCCAGGGATTGCTCAGGCCAGGTCCGGCTTGCCTCTTGTCGACATCTTGTTTCTTCCCACCTAGATCTGGACAGCTAAATTCCAAGAGAAATTGATGGAAAAAAAAATCAAAACCAATTTCTTCCTCCGCTAGCCAAACTACACAGAGCCCAGAATCATCCAAGGCCACAAATGAAGGCAGATTTACTACCTTCAGTAGCTTAAGACTACAGTGTTAAGACATTCCCTAAATACTTAAGCTCATGCACAAAGATGTTAAAATATCACTCTGTGCCAAGGGCTCCCTATTAATTTCAGGCACATAGGGGTCACCTGGCATATACCTCAAACCTCAGTGAAAATAGACAAGCCATTTCATATAGTGCAATGTCAGCAGCTGCTGGAAATAAGGAAGTGAGTGTCTGTATAAGTGCACGTGTGTGTGGCAGGGAATGGCTGTGGAGGTTCATTTGCAGTGCTAAGTGTCACAGGAAATAAATACCAAAGGGCCACTTGCCTCTAATATTTTCGAGATGGTGCCCCCAGTGTGGTTAACTTTTCAAGAGACAAAAAGCCAATCTCTTATCTGCCCCCATTAGAAATTTTGGAACCAAGGGTCTAGTGCAGTTCTCAGGTCCTGCTTCTCTGCCCGATAGATCCTTCCATCCTGTCCATCTAGAGGTCTCCTTTGCTTTCTGACCTGAGCTGGCTTCTAGTGATGCACACCAGGAACCTTGAGTCGCCTTCTCTTTCCAAACACCATAAGAACAGCTTCAAAAATTCCCTCCACCTGAGGTCAGGCAGGAGGAGCACACAGAAGGGCTATTTGTCCGGTGACCCATGGAGTAGCTAATGGTTTTCCTGGGGTGGTGGGAGGGAGCAGGAGCAGTCAAGAACACAGCTCTCTCTCTTCTCTGTTCTGATTCCCCAACTAGACTGCATGCTCCTTGAGGGCAGGGATCATTTCTATTGGACTCAAGTGCTTAGTTCAGTGCTCTGCACACAGGAAGCACTCAATCAAAACCACTGAGTGATCTCAGTAGCGAATGCTCTGAGCTTGCTCATTATGTAGGACAAACAAATATATATATGTATATATATATATGGAGATATAAATATATACATATATATATAGTGCATCTCTTCACTTTCCTTTCTAAATATTAGCAGTAGAAGTAGTAATGGTATTTATTCAGTACTTACTGTATGCAGAGTGCTGGGAAAAAAATACATAGGGTGCCTGGCCTTCAGGGACTCCCACTAAGCAGCAGCAGGGCCTAGTGGATAGAGGACAGGCCTGGGAGTCAGAAGCACCTGGTTTCTAATCCTGGCTCTGCCATTTGCCTGCTGTGTGACCTTGGGCAAGTCACTTTGCTTCTCTGTGCCTCAGTTGCCTCATCTGTAAAATGAAGATTAAGACTGAGAGTCCCATTTGGGACAGGGACTATGTCCAATCTGATTTGTTAGTATCCACCCCAGTGCTTAGTACAGTGTTTGGCACATAGTAAGCACTTAAGTACCACAATTATCATTATTATTATTATTTTCATTATTGATCTAAGAACAAAGAGGGGACTGGCAACAGACACATAAGAGAATAATCAATCAGGGGTATTTAGTAAGGGCTTACTATGTGCAAAGCACTGAAATAAGCACTTGGGCAAGGACGATACAAGAATAACAACATAACATAAAGAATGAGAACAGGGATAAATACAAAAATAAAGTAAAAGTCACAGGATAGGTACTGAGACTAGGAGAGCAGAATTTTGGACCTTTTGAGGTTCGGTCTAATAGCCACAGAAGCAGCCACAATAGCTGCTACAGCTGTGACCTTCCCAGGTGCTGCTGCTTCTGTCCCTGCCACCAAGATGGAGCAAGGCAGGTCAGAATAGAAGTCCCAGGATAATGCAGTAGTCGGGGAGTTCAGGATACCAGAGAAATGGTTTAGAAAAATTTTACAAATAGAAGGGTCAAAAGAAATAATTGACTACACATATATACATGAGTTCTAAGGAGGGTGTAAATACGTTCATAAGTGCTAAAGGAATGGTATGACTCAGGGAGCTGGGAAATTAATCAAGGAAAGCTTTTTGGAGGAGATAGACTTTCAGGAGGGGGTGGGGAGAACTGTGTACTGTCTAATGTGGGGAGGGAGGCATTTCTAAACTGGAGGAATAGTGTGAGGAAGAAGAGTCAAGATCAAGGTACATATAAAAGGTTGGCTTGGGAGGAACAAAGAAGAGTTGGGGAATAGCAGATTAAGAGAACAGATAGATAAGATGGGCCCAGATGAAGAGGAACGTTGACCCCATTTGTGAGAATTTTTATTCTGATGCAGAGAGATACTGGAAACTAGTGAAGGTTTTGAACAGATGTGGACTGACTGATGCTTCAGGAAGATGATCTGTGCATCAGTGTGTAGTGTAGATTTGCAGGTGAAGTGAGAAGTTAGGCTGAAGGCTGGAAGACCAGCGAAGAGGCTAATGCAATAGTCTAGCTGTACAAGATCACAGCTTGTAACAGGGCAGTCACATTTAGGGCAAAGAGGAAGGAGAAGATCAGTTGAACATTAGGAAATTGGCAGAGAGGATGCTGAAGTTGTAGGCTTCTGGAACAGGGAAGATGGTGGTTCTATTGACTGAAACAGAAAATTTAGGGGAAGGAGTATTTTTAGGGGGAAAGATGAGGCATTTTGTTTTAGACACGTTGAGTTTGAGGTGTTGGTGGGACATCCAAGTGGACACACCCTGGAGGCAAGAGGGGATGCAGAATTGCAGGTCAGACAAAAGATCAGGGATGGAAAGATAGATATGGGAATGACCTGCAGAGACGTGGTAACTGAACCCATGTGAATTGGATGAGTTCCCCAAGACAGTGAGCATAGAGTGAGGAGAGTAAGAAACCTAGAACAAAGACTTGGGGGATGGTCACAGAGAGAGGATGAGAGGCAGGATGAGAGGATGAGGGGCAGTTAGGAGGCAAGTATTACCCTGATCCCCCACACAGCTTGTTGACACTTTCAGAGATAGAATATGGAGCTGTGTAGACCATTGGTTTGACCCAGAAAGTGGAAGTTTTTTTATGTTATAATAGACAAAGAAATAGAAAATTGAACCAGAAGGCTAGCATGTACTTTGGCAGAATGACAGAGTATGGCAGCAACATACTATCAAGTTTCAAAAGATACTGAAGATCTATAGAGCAATTGTTGAAGTCAATCTTTTTACAGTGTACAGCTGAGAGATTTAACTTACCACAGATGCCACATCAAACTTCACGACTAGTTCCCTTTACGCCACTTATATGCCATTCTTAACATCAACCACCAAAACAGGATTACAAACAATGAGATCCTGGAATGAAGTCAATCTATCAGCATTGAAGTAATACTTGTCACAACACACCTTTTCTGGGTGGGGCCTTAAAGAATAATGGACAACAGCAGAACACCCAAAAAGCTGCCATATGGTGAACTGAAATGTGAAAACCATAAACAAGGAGGACAGGAGAAATATTTCGAAGATGCAGCACAGCAGAACCGCAAACAATGTCAAGTACCATGGCCTAGTGGAGAGAGCATGGGTCTAGGAGTCAGAGGGCCTGGGTTCTAATCCTGATTCTGCCACTTGCCTTCTCTGTGACCTAGGGCAAGTCTCAACTTCTCTGTGTCTCAGTTCCCTCATTTGTAAAATGGGGATTAAGATTGTGAGCCCCCCCATGGGGCATGGACTGTGTCCAACCTGATTAGCTTATATCTACCCCAGCTCTTAGTACAGTGCCTGGCACATAGAAAGGGCTTAACAAATACCTTTTAACAAACAGAAAAACCACTGCATCACAGCTGTGGTAGTTGTGAGACAACATCACTAGACCGCTCAGACTGGTGTACAGCCAATAGAAATGGAGTGACTCAGAGCATGAGGGAGAAACAGAAAATTGTGCCGGATACACAGAATAGTAAATGTAAAAGTGCCGCAAGGGACAAATTTTACATGCACATGATGAGGAAGACATTGTTTGTTATGTATTTGTCAGTCAGCCACGTCTGTGCTCACCTTCACCATCTTCCAAGTCTAAATGGTGTGCTATTCCTCTCTGTCTTACTCTCCCTCCTTCCTTCTTTCTCTCCATTCTAAGCAAACAGCCATTTTAGTCAGAGGACAGTCCATTACAAAACTGTTCCTCATTCCAATAACAGGTGAAGAGCATAAAATTTTGGCTGGCTATTAATAGGTTCCATGTTGGCTCTAACACAATAATGATGGTTTTTAGATTTCCTGAAATTCATATTCTGGACTTAATGAACACTGCCTCGTGTGTGGTTAGTATTTGAAACCACAGGGTGTATGCAGCCTTGAAAGATAGACTTTTATAGGCAGGCACCTAGTAAAATATTTTTCTGAAAACATTTACCTAGAAAGACTTCGAGAACTCACAAGGAGAGGAGGAAGAAAGCAAAGGAGGGGTTGGGGTGGAAAAAGGGAAGGAAAAATAACGTGCTTTTAAGCTGCTATAAGCCCTCTAGGAACTGTATTGATGAGAGCAGCAATTTTGCATACTACTACTGGGATCCAAAAGATTTATACCCAGTATATAGCTACATAAACTATATACATTTGTTCCAAGGGTAAGTGTATGAATCCATGGAAACGGGGCCTGCCTTATCAAATGTTTCCTCACTCTGTTTCTGCAAACCTCTTGCTGTCTTCCCACTGACTGCTGTTTGTGTCAAGATAGCAAGATAATACTGTGCTACATGAGTCAACAGTTTAGGGGGAGTCTGTTGTCCTGTCTTCTCCTCAAGAATGTGGTGCTGCTGAGAGCCCAGGCATAAGCCTGTGAGGGTGAGAGGGGAGACAACACCTCTCTTACATTCTTGTAAAAGTCAAGAGTCAGAAACATCCAGAGAGCTGAGATGGGAGCAATCAGAAAATGCATTCTTTATGCTGACATTTATGTCCATTAAAATCTTTCAGTGGCTATATCCCAAACAGAGTACCAGCAAATAGATGACAGAGCCAGTGGCCATGGCTTCACTTTACTGCCATTTGCAACTTACGGCAAGTTCAGTTAAATAATGTTGGCATTTGTTAAGCGCTTACTATGTGCAGAACACTGTTCTAAGCGCTAGGGCGGATACAAGGTGATCAGGTTGTCCCACGCGAGGCTCACAGTCTTCATCCTCATTTTACAGATGAGGGAACTGAGGCCCAGAGAAGTTAAGTGACTTGCCCACAGTCACACAGCTGACAAGTGGCCGAGCCAGGATTCGAACCCATGACCTCTGGCTCCC
This sequence comes from Ornithorhynchus anatinus, assembly GCF_004115215.2. Taxonomy (NCBI): domain Eukaryota; kingdom Metazoa; phylum Chordata; class Mammalia; order Monotremata; family Ornithorhynchidae; genus Ornithorhynchus; species Ornithorhynchus anatinus. The sequence goes on along the minus strand of NC_041753.1, from coordinate 55,140,921 downwards.
AAGCCCGGGCTCTTTCCACTGAGCCATGCTGCCCCCTGCAACCTTCTTGATAAATTGGATTCCTACTTCAGGAGGCTGCTACATTTTACTGACTTTTTCTTCCTTCATCAGTACTAGGACACAGATCATTTTCTATTATATTAACACATAATTAGCAGCAAGGATAGATGAGCCAGTTGAGTCATGAAGTAATATAGTAACCACAGTTTGAATTAACACTAATGGGCTTATCATTGGAGCATTTAGCATGCTCACACCATAGATTGCTATCCTGGCTTCACTGACACTTCTCTCCGGATTCACCTCCTCTTTCTCCGGTTGCTCTCTCAGCCTCTTTTGCAGGCTCCTCCACTGCCTCCCACCCTCCAACTTTGGGGGATCCTCAAGGCTCAGTTCTGGGTCCTCTTCTTTTCTCCATCCACACCCATTCCCTTGGAGAACTCATTTGCTCCCATGGCTTCAACTACCACCTCTATGCTGATGACACCTAAATCTACCCCTCCATCCCTGACATCTCTCCTTCTCTTCAGTCTCACATTTCCTCCTGCCTTCAGGGCATCTCTAATATTCTGCTGACGCGTCAAACATTACATGTCCAAAACTGAACTCCTAATTTTTAAAAATCATATTTAAGTGCTTACTATGTGTCAAGCACTGTTCTAAGCCCTGGGGTAGATACAAGTTAATCAGGTCAGACACCGTCCCTGTCCCACATGGGCCTCACAATTCACCGTCTTCCCTTTCAAACCCTGTCTTCCCCAATCCTTTTCTATTGCTGTAGGCAACACCATTACCCTTCCTGTCTCACAGCACTTAGTACTTAGCAAGCACTTAACAAATACAATTAAAAAAACCCTAAACAACAAATCCATAACCTTGGCTTTGTCAACCCATCTCTCATTCAATTTACGTATTCAGTCTGTCATGAAATCCTGTTGATTTTACCTTCATATTGCTAACATCCACCCTTTCTTCTCCATCCAAACTGCTACTATGCTGATCCAAGCAGTTATCTTATCCCAACTTGACTACTGCATCTGCCTCCTTGCCATACTTCACTCTGCTGCCGGGATTATTTTTCTACCAAACCATTCAGTCCATGTCTCCCCACTCCTCAAAAACCTCCAATGGTTGTCCATCCACTTCTACATCAAATAAAAACTGCTTACATTAGCTTTAAGGCAATCAGCTCTCTACCGTCTACCTTACCTCACTGATCTACTACAACCCAGAGTACTGCAAACTTGGCTGCTCTGAACTTTCCCGCAGACATCCCAAGGCTCACCTTTCTCCAGTCAGTCAATCAATGACATTTATTGAGAATTTACTATGAAGTGCTTGAGAGAGTACTTTCCTTGGGAGGGTCCTTCCCCCTCTTCTCTCAGGGCAGCCCAGCTTCTAATCTCACCCTCCCTGAAAGATTTTAAAACAGTATCTTAGTGTCCTTCTCCAGGGGCAGGAGCCTCACTCCTTTGGAGTCCTAATTCTAGAACTGAAATCTCCAGTGTATTCCAATCCCAATGTGGGATCTTCCCCAATCCCTCCATGTGCCCTGTGTTCCTACAGGAGCCACAGCAAGAGCCTTCCCTGTAGCCTGATCTCCCAGACACATGACTCACAAACTTTTACCTTCAAGATGGCCCTACTTGTCCCCCCTATTTCCTCCCCAATCCTTTTCTCCTATTGTCTATGTATTTATACTTCCCTCAGGGAGGAGCACCATAAAGCAAATCTCCTGACATTCTCTTCCCATTCTTAAGCGTGGGGTCAGTGGAACTGGTAGTCCCATCCCCAAGATGACTTAAGGGAAGACTGCATGCAAAGCACAGGAGCCCAGGGAACAACAGGAGTTCTGAAGGTCCTGAATAGCTGGACAGCTCTTGTTGTCTCTCCAAGCTCTGAGGTTTGAAAACTTCCTTCGAATTGCTATTGGCTTACTGATAGTCCTGAAATGGTTTGAAAGGAGGTACACCTTTTCTAAATCAGCCTGAGAGCCATAAATATCCCTAGTCTTAAAATAAGATCAGAAGTAGCTAAGCCAGCAAGATTTCATGAGTTTCAAAAAGATGGAAGAAAGGGGGAGGTTTCCCTTATCTGGAATTTATTTTAATGTTGGTTTCTCCCTCTAGATTGCGACCACCTTGTGTGCAGGGAAGATGTCTATCAACTCCACTGTATTATACTCTCCCAAGTACAATACAATACTGCACCCACAGGAAGCACTCAAACACCATAGACTGATTGATTGAAGAGATTGGAAGAGGAATGGGAACAATGTTGATGACTGGAGAAAGATAAGGAAAGAATGGGAGAGAAGAAAATTAATGGTATTTATTGAGCACTTACTGTGTGAAGAGCCCTCTACTAAGTGCTTGGGAGAGTACACTATAATAGAGTTGGGGGACACAATCCAAGCTCTCAAAAATATTCCAATCTAGAGGGAGAAACCAACAATTAAAATAAATTGCAGGTAGGGAAGCAATAGAGTATAAGTGACTCACAGATCTCCCTCATTAGATTGCAAGCTCCTTGAGGGTAGGGATGGTATCTACCCTACCAACTCTATTATATTGCACTCTGCCAAGTGTTTAGTACAGTTCTCTGCACACATGAAGTGCTCAGTAAATACTATTGATTGATTGGGAGTGAGGTGAGAACTAGAGTGCTTACTTAGGAGAAAGGGGAGAAGCTCAGTAGGTAGTAGAGGATGGAAAAAATTCAGAGTGGAGCAGTGGTAGAGGAACTCAGTTCTGTGGGAAAGTAAACAGAGGGTTAGGAGACCCATGGTGCTTTTTGAATTGGAGGAGAAAGCATAAAGCTATTTGCACAGAGTTTGAGAAGTCCATTTATTTCCAGACAATATTTATAGATTCTAGATCTAAGGAGATAGTTCCTTTGTAGCCAGAGTCTCAAATGGAGTTATTTAAATATTACCTTTTGGACCTATACGACTAATTCATAGAGAACTTCCAAAGTTTTAGGCATTTTTTCCAATACTTTCTAAAAATGGAGACTTAACCAAACTTTTGTGCTTATACCAAGAAAGAAATACAACATA